>NW_009196030.1:0-10547 GCF_000690835.1 Fulmarus glacialis | reverse complement strand
AGAGTGTGGAAATGAGGAGAGGAATACAGATTAGCTGGGATAAAATGAGGACATATATGGTCAGGATGGACAAAAACTGAAAGACAAGTAATCAAACACGACAGCTTCTAGCAAATCTCTCCATATCACCATGGTTTTTTTCTGCTGCTTCATATCTGCAAAATCTCACAGATCTTGACACAATGCATCTGAAGCACACAAGAATTACGATCAGCATCTTGATATTAAACAATGGTTTTATTGTGGTAACACTGCAAGACAAGCTTGTCCTCAAACTACTTTTTTCCACGAGCATGAAGATTGTAAAGTGTTTCCAAACCTGAAGTTTAAGGTTATTGTGCAGGTACTCAGGACAGAATGTTTGTTGAAAGGGGGAAGAAAAAAGAAAAACCCCACTATTGAATTAGGATTTTGGCATAGGGTAATGCTTATGAAGGGAATCAAATCTCGTAAACAAGATGGTCACTCACTAGCTGGTAGCAGTTGGAGTCACTGTTGCAAGGATCCTTGCAGTGGTATTTTTAGCTGAATTGGGAGAAAGTCTCCCAAACCACTGTTTTACTCAGTCCCTATAATGGTCCCAGGTGACCATCCCAACACATGCAGCATTTACTGCTACTGTTCTGCTGGTTTTATACCCTATTTACATATGAAACATCTCTTTATATCTTACTGACATCCTAAGTGGTCTTTTCTACAGTTTCTATTGACCACTTGCAAAAGTTGTATCTATGCACAATTTGATCAACTCTGCAATAGGAATTGGCTAGGTAAGCATTTGGGATGCTTTGCCCAGGATGTTAATTCACAAATACAAGCATACAAATGTGCAAAAGGGAGTTAACAGAACTTGTTAACAGTCCAAAATTCCCACCCAGAAGGTTCCTGTAACAGTCAAATATTTAATTGTGAAAATTCAGTGAAACACCTTGTTTCAAGTCCTTTATCTAAAGCTGTTATCTCAAGATCGTTATGTCTTCTGTGCAGATGAGTGGCTGGGGAGTTGCTGGACCACGTAGAGAATTAATGACTGAAGCGCACTGCATGTGCACATAGGTCAAGACCTGATACCATGCTACTCCACAATTCTAACTAAAGAACAAACCTGATTTTTGTACTTATAACTCACTCATCACTTAAATCCCATGGCACTTTCCATAAGCTCATGTAGGGTCAGGATATGTTTAGGTTAAACTGAAGCATTGGGTGGGGTTTTTTCATTTGTTTGTTTGTTTGTTTGTTTGTTTCTAATCATATTAGCAATATTCTGTTTTGTCAGGTATAATATTGTTGGGGTTTTGTTTGGTTGTTTTTTGGTTTTCTTTTTGGTTTTGTTTTTTAAGAAAGATATATCTCTATGAAATACCATTTCTATGAAGTACAGCAATTGCACTTCAGAAGCAAAATTATTTTGGATTGAGTTCTTTGTTTCCTCATAAATTTGAGATTTTTATCTCTCTTTTTATGGGGGAAATAATTCTGGCTAGTTTTAGTTATAATGTACAACACAAAATCTAATATGCATTTGTAAATAGGCAAATTTGCTGTTTATATTTGCATAAAACCCTACCTTGGCAGGTATACAGGCTACTAATCTTATGAAGCTTCTGAAAAAAATGTTACAGAATTCCTTTTCACTTAAATACCTAAAATAGAGATCTGTGCACGTTAAGAAACATCTGAAGTTTACAGGAAATGAGTGCATTTCTTGCATAAATTTTATTTTGTAATGTAATTTCACAAACACTCTTCTTTAGATTCTTCTGTAATACGCCCTGTCCTTGAGGTAATTATTAGATCTAGTTGAAAAATTTCTGCCCAAATTATTTTTGGATCCTAGAAAGAATTATTTACAACAGAATATTTTTATTAAAAATACCTATATTCTCTAGGATAATTCCTGTTTATATAGAAGAAACAAACATTTAAAAGGGAAAATATTGTTATTTGGAAAAACATAACTGAGATCATACACCCAGTCTCTTCCACACACTAGGATCCTCAACCAAACTGGTTTTTGTCTTGCACAGATATCCAAATATCCCATGATACATTGTTCCTGTCACAAAGAGATGACACTGTGGTATTTGTTCAGAGGTGTAGTTCAAACTGTATGAGAAAAGGCAGTATGAGGCATACAAACTAAAATTAACAGGACATAATTTCTGAGTTCTACTATTCTGTCTTTAGATTTTTTTTTCTTGTGACAAATTCCAAAATCTTCCTTTAAGAAACACTCATGTTTTCAGATTGAAGCTGACCCTGATGTACAACACAAGTTCAGCTAAGCACTCAGTTACCTTTTGAACAGTCACACCTTCTTTAAAAGGAATCATAAATTCCACCTTATGATAATTTTATTATCCTCAGCCTATTACTAATATATTCATGATCACAACTCTTTAAAAATGATTTTATGGCTGGTTTACTCATCAGCTTCTAACACACTCTTGCTTAAAAACAACACCATTTTTGAAATATTTACCTAAGACTAATGAGGACTTCAAGCCTAAGCCCTGTTTGCAGCAAATATGTAGGCTTTTGTTCCAAAAATAAATGTCAAAAGAAGACAATTGTTAAATATCTTATTAAAGTGATGATATTTGGCAGAAATGCTTTTCTAAATAGAAACTTTTGACGGGACCTGAGCATGATGTAAATGGTATGGAATAAGGGGTGGATACTGTCCTGGTTTTGGCTGGGATGGAGTTGATTTTCTTCCTATTAACTGGTATAGTGCTGTGTTTTGGATATAGTATGAGAATAGTGTTGATAACACACTGATGTTTTAGTTGTTGCTAAGTAATGTTTACGCTGGTCAAGGACTTTTCATCTTCCCGTGCCCTGCCAGATGCGCGGGGGGCTGGGAGGGAGTGTGGCTGGGACGGCTGGCCCAGCTGGCCAATGGGCTATTCCATACCATATGACGTCATGCTCAGCATATAAGGCTGGGTGAAGAAGGCGGCGGGGGGACGGTCGGAGTGATGGCGTTTGTCTTCCCAAGTAACTGTTACGCGTGATGGAGCCCTGCTTTCCTGGAGATGGCTGAACACCTGCCTGCCCATGGGAAGTAGTGAATGAATTCCTTGTTTTGCCTTGCTTGCACGCGCGGCTTTTGCTTTCCCTGTTAAACTGTCTTTATCTCAACCCACGAGTTTTCTCACTTTTGCCCTTCCGATTCTCTCCCTCATCCCACCCGGGGCGAGTGAGCGAGCAGCTGCGTGGTGCTCAGTGGCCGGCTGGGGTTAAACCACGACACCTTCCCTGAGGTCTTTACTAACACAAAACCTTTAAATGAAAATCCCTGTTTTAGTTTTTGTTTTTGTTTTTGAGAAAGAAACAGAGTTGCAGACCACTTAAAATGGCAGTCTACAAAAGTATAAAAGTGAAATAATTTTTGCATGTCAGTAATCTGTAGTCTGCATGAACCACTGTATATGCATGAATGAGGTACTGCTGCAAGTTGCTTTGTGCAAGTATCCATATGCTGTTTGCTTTATGGCAGCTATATCCTTCTGAGGACACTGAAATGAACCCTTCCAATCATGTGTTTATAAATGAATTGTGAAACTCTGGGTAGTCAGTGCTTTTAAGAAATTGTGTCATTGCTGTTCTGCAGATGACCTCGTGAAGACTTAACAACCTGTTTTAGTAGAAAGACTTAGGAAAATGGATCATAGCTGGCTGCCTTTTTTAGAGTGTGATTGTGTTTTACTTCAACTTGTGATGAAAGCAGAAGATGAGACAAAGGAAATGAATATCAATGGCAAATGTTCAATAGTCTTGGAAAGCCAAATTATTCAGAGCTATACACGGTCACTAGCAATTTTTGGCATGTATTAGTAAAGAGGCAGATAGGTTAGGCTGGAGTTTATTTTGGTACATATTGGATCTTAAAAAATTAGAATGGTTAGAATGTGCTGAACACCATAATGCAAAAGGCAAGCTTTTATTAAACCTTAGGAATAAAATTTGTTTCATGAGATAAATGAAAAATTAACAATGCAAGATTTATTCCGAATAATGGCAGAATACAATACATGTATAAAACATCAATATTTACAGCACAGTACAAAGTACCTATTTTTGATCAGACTAGAATAAGTTAAATAACCTCTCACTTCTTGTGATAGCATTCACAAATGTATTTCATATGTATAGTTCTTACATGCATATTTTGTGTGTTTAAAATAGGTTACATATAGGTAGAATTCACACTGTACTTTATATATTATATCATTCATACATTTCATTAAGTTGAAAAATAATATTTTTAATGATCAAGTTTAAGAATTACATCTTTTAAAAGGGCAAACTAGCTCACTTTCTGGAGCTTTTTTTTTTTTAATTTACAAAACAAATGAAATGAAACAAAATAAAATACAGTTATCTTAAAAGGGTAAAAGGCAGAAAGTTGCATAGATCTTAAGACTGCGGATTCATTTACTCATAACTTTGCAAAACTCTGTCTCTCTGGGACCTGTAATTTTAGAGGACTTTTCTTTCTATGCCTTTGTTATTCATTTGGGTGGAGGGAAAAAAAGGGTTTAAAATCTAGGCAACCAGTGTACTATATTGGCAACAACACATAAGGAGAACAGGGAAATTTTTAGAAGAAGATTTCAGGGTCATGTGTTCTCCAGAACAGAAGAAACAGAAAAGAAAACAAGATGCAGAACCTGTGGGTACATACTACTCTCAACTGTGTTTTTGAAAGAAGCTGGTTTTGTATGAATTTTTTTGAAATTTATGGGATGACTACAAATACAACTGGAAGTGACGATGCAGTTCAGATGGAGTAGCCAGATGCTGAATAACTGGACAAGTAGGCAAAATTCACCTCTTGAACGGTATAAGCACCAAATCCCCTGAGGAGGAAACTCTGCATGGTGGGCTTGTTGAAGCAAAGAAATGTGATACACTGGAGACTTTAGAAGATAGAGTACCAAGCCAGAAAAGACCAGCTACCACTGACAGACCAAGGACTCAATTCAGTTGCATATGGCCCAATACATAGGCCGTATTTTCATTGACTGTCATTGTTGCTCAGGGAGAGATTAAATTGCTGGAACATATGGTCCTTTCAGGTGCAGGTCTCTTATGCATGGTTATTAAATTCTGAGAAGAAATGATTAAAAATGGAAGAAGCCAAATATAACAGCTTATGTCCTGGATGTGATAGCTACACTGGCTCTCCACCAGAAACTCACCTAACCAATGAGAAATTATATTATTTCAGTCTTGATTTGTCAAAGTTGTGAAGGCATAGTGTGGTACATAAAACAAAAAAATGCCAGTAATCAAGGTTCACCAGTTTTAATTAAAGTGAAGAATAAACAAATATCCAGTTGACAAAGGGCACACTTTGGAAAGCAAAAGAAGTAATTTGTCAAGCCAACAAGACTGAAAACAATGAAAGGATTCATAGAAAAACTTGAAATGTTTTTATCTAAAAAGTGTCAAAAATTATCTAGTATTTTTTAACACTGACAAAGAAAGTGTTTAAAAGGCAAGGCTTCAGATCAGTTTTCTGAATAAACACTTCAAACATGAGGTTGGACAGTAGAAGAGAACTGCAGAAGTAGAAGTACCAGTAAGGAAGCTTTGGTTTGTGTTTTTGACTTAAAAGCAATTATCAATATGTATTCCTTGGTAGGTAGTTAGAACTGGAATAACTTGTGGGTTTATGTTGCAACTTTACTTGATGTGAGGATATTAATAATTTTGTTCCTTTTCTATGCAGCTGTCTCCTTCTTGAAACTTGTGGGAATTTCACAGTTTTTACGATCTCCGTCAAATTTATAATGAATCATCCAACAGGTGCAAATACTTTTAGGAATTTAAATTGGCAAATAGGTAGCCAAAGATGGAAAATACTCTCACTTGCTTAGGAAGGTGAAGTCAGATCAAAAAGTAGAGGAATGAAGTGAGAAAGACCAAAATTCCAGTATTAAACATTGCTAATTAAATTAAAAGAAACAGGTAATTTTCTTCAGCCATAAAATAAAAATTCAGGAAGGAAAGCAGAAGTGGATACAGTCTCTTGTTAAAACTGGAATGAGATTAAACAGAAATTTATTGTGGCTCAAAAACTGAACCTATAATTTGCTTCATTTTCTGCTAAGGATTATGATAAATAAACCCAAACAAGGAAAATAAAAATGAGGACATGAATACAGAATTTTAGCTGTCAAGATAGAGACAAATGGACAGAAGAGCTCACTCAAATACAGAGAATTGGATAAACCCTTTCCCACAACTCTGAAGTAACTGGAGCATCCTATTTCAGGTGTGATACAAAATTTAATAAATTTGCCAAGCCTGAAGTGATAAAATATGAGTGGACAGGCACAAACACTGTACCTAAACTTGAGAAACATGACCACAAAGTGATCCCAAAATTGATAAAACCGTTAGTCTGAGTCCAGTAATGTGAATAACATCTCTGCCAGGCCTTGACTGGCAGCAGCAAGACTTAGGTCCTATTACTAAACATCCAGCTCAAGTCCTCAGACAGAAACCTGAGGAAATTAAATCAAACTGACTGGATACTCAATGAACTATGCTTTTCCATTTGCAAACGGAGAATCAAATGGCTTACAAAATAGTTGTTCTGTCTCTTCTCATTGAAGGAAGAGAAGGAAAAGAGAGAGTAACAAAGAATACTATAGTACATACTGAAACAATCAACAAGCTACTCAGCTTGCCTGGTATTCAGACCAGGTGTTGGCTCATAAACAACAAATGAGAAGAAGCAGGCATGACACAAGTGTTAAGCACTCATATATTTCTATATCCTTCCTTTCTTCAACCTATAAGGAATATTTTGGGGGGTATACTTAGATAGAAAAATAAACTTTAAATGTTTTAATTCAGTTCAGATTGACTTAAACATTTGATGGACAATATTTTCCAGTTTTGCTCCAAAAACAAAGAATTGTTGTTCTGTACATTTTTTGTTGTTGTTGTTTCTCTACAGACTCTTTTGTAAGTACTTGCCATAGTTTGAAGTCAGGCATTCAATAAGAAATTAAAAAGCATTTGTGAAAAGTTTGTATAAGTGAATAATTTCACATTATACATAAACTGTTCCGTAAAAGAAGGAATATCAAACCAATATTCACTGTCTTAACCATCAGTCTTTGTTAAAAATCTTAGAAATAGAATTACTATTAGGAAATTCTTTGCCTCAGATCTTGCCTAGCTTCCAACATTTCAACCCTGGAAGCAACCTTAATTTTGGCATTTTGTAACTCTTAAATGTTTTGATTTTTCATTTGTTGATAACAAAGTAGGAATACAGAAATTGCATCATGTGGTATCATATCAACATCTTCATTTTAATGAACAGGATAAGAAACTTCATACATCTTAGTAACTGAGTACAATATATAGTATACGAGTATCTTAGTTCATACCAATGCTGTAAATAATTGCTGGCTATGACTACATTGCTAGAAGAGGTGCGGGAACAATACCTTGCTTCCAAACCAAACAGCGCAGAACAATTCACATCCTTGCTTAGATCACATTCCCTTTGGTGAATTTGTTTTAGATGAAACTCTCTGGAGCCATCAAAACCTGAGGTGAGTAGTAAACTTACAGGGAGACACTGAATGATCAGGGAGCCAGTTCTTGAACTCACACTGGTCCTCTTTTATTTAGCTGTATAGGTTGAACCATAGAACAGGAGTCTGTTCTGGTGTGGGCTCTCCACGAGGTCACAACTTCCTTCAGGGCACATCTATCTGCTCTGGCATGGGATCCTCTGCAAACTGCAGTGTGGATATCTGCTCTACCATGGACCTCCATGGGCTGCAGGGGGACAACCTGCCTCACCATGGTCTTCACCATGGGCTGCAGGGGAATTTCTGCTCTGGCACCTCCTCCCTCTCCTTCTTCACTGACCTCGGTGCCTTGTTTTTTTTTTAAATTCATTGTGTCTCCCTTTTGAGGTTATAGTGTCAATTTGCTAATCTCAGTGATTCTATCTATTATCTCTCCTGAAAATGTCAAAAGTTGTGGGGTTTTTTCAAGGCTTTTTTTTTTTTTTTTCCAGATTAGTAGCAAATGACAGCAAAGTTTTTGTTCTGTAGGAAAATGTATGGTTGAATTTAAATGATAGATAGATAGATAGATAGATAGATTTTATGTATACATTCTATATAAATGATATACAATATCATTTTATACCTAATCAAATGCATATGCTCAATGAATGAGATAAACAAATCCATGGGTTAATCTAATATATTATTGCCTGCCCACTAGAAGCATATCCTTTGTAACCCTACAGATACTTTTCAGTTGCTGCTAGTTTTGAGAGTGTTTTGATCTTCCATGACCCAGGGAAAGATGGAATTAATACTCTGCATCCATCCATAGTACATTGAGTTCTGGTTTTATTAAGGAATAGGATAGGGATGGTTAGAAAAAGCAAATACTCAAAAAGTTGAAAATTGAATCTTTGGCTATTGTCTAAGGTTATATTAGGACACCACTGTTCTTTTGAAGGTGCTTTGAAACAGTAACTCTTGTCAAGATCCCCTTGCAAAGGGCAGTAATTAAGTTCAGCAAGAAGTTGCTGATTTTTTTCCCAGATTTTTTTTCATTTCATAATATTGGTACAAGAGGTTTCACAATAGGATCAGAGCAGTAAAATCAGTCATTTTATGTAATTCTAGAAATATTCAGACATTTCTTTTAATGACAGAAAAAATCAGATAGTGAAATGGAATGCTTATAATACCAATAATTTTAATAAATGACTGACACTTTTACCTGTTCCACAAAATGGCAGTGAAGCAGACATTTCATGAAGTGACTAAAAAAGTAGTAATTTTTACAGAAGAACTGTTTTTCTGTATATGCAGGCTAAAAATGATGTATTTTTATGCTCCTTCATTAGAAAAAATGTCTTAGAATATGCCTGAGAGGTGAAAAGGTTAACTTTCTTTGTGGTAATTCATGGACATGGGTCCATATGTTGCTGGTGAGAAGGAAATTTAAGTTTTTAGGATGTGGTCTGTGGTCCTGCATATAATGTGGCTAGGTAGTTTTGTTAGAACTATTAGCAAAGAACCGTTTCTATTATGAGAAATTATCCAAAACAAATGGAAATGGACCTGAGAAAATTGTGGAAAATATGGTAACAGTTTATTGTAAAAAAAAAAAGGAGTTTGAATGCTATGTAGCAGCTTTATTGAGTGGTCAGCTGATCTGTACTCAAAACTCACAACAGATCACAAGATTTCTAAATATCTGCCATGATGCAACTAACATATACTCAGAAGTGAATGCACAGATGTAACTTTACTTAACATTTTCTATCTTGCTATGCATGAAAAAAAAAAAAAAAACAATAAAATAAGCCTGGTTCTGAACTTACATTTGAAGAAAAACATTTTCCAGATTTTAATCTTGCTACAGAGATTTTTATTTTTCCTTACAGAGGATCACAGTTCCTTTTCATTCAATTAAGCTCTAAAACATAATTCCTGTGCCGAATTTTATGCCTCTGAATAAATGTGAGAATCAGCTTTGGCACCTCTACTGCACCCTGTACAAAAGTTTATAGAATTATCACCTTCAGTCAAGGTCTTCACACTGCTGCTGTTTCAAATATTCTCTATTTTAATCTGCACTTTTTAGATGCTAGTAAAATTAATATAGAGCAGAGTCATTCTATATTGATCTCCATTAATCCTGACATACAAATTATGTATGTCGGGCAAATTTACTTTCATAATATTAAAATGCCAGATGGAAAAAAAAAAAGTCTGGTCTCAAGTTTGGTCATTCATAAGGTGTAGTAAAGTAGGACTATAGTTTATGAAATCACTTTGTAAATTTCAAAAATAAACACCTGACATCAGATTTGCTGTCCATAACTTAAATGTTTGTTTTTTCTGAAATATTAAAGATTTACTGATTTGGATGACTTCAGTTAATTTACCTTTTCTTTTTTTAAATATGGGCATTTGAAATATTTAGAGAAAAAGGAAAAGGTACAGTACCTTCAAGTTATGGAAAAAAATTCCATTCTTTGAAATACAAAGCTTGTTTTAAAAGCTATGTATTCTTACCGAGGTAGAAATTTCCACAATAGCGTATAGAAATGATGGTGTTTGAATGTAAAATTTCATGGGTAACTGTGCGCCCAGACACAGATCACATTTGAGGAGCTGAGCAGTGAAACCTCTCCTTACCCTGTGGTGGTCATTTCCCCCCACCTCTCCTAGGCCTCTTGTTGATCTCAGAAATTCCCATGAAACCTTAGCCTTGGTGTACTGAGTCTGGCAGTTGAGTGCTCCTTGACCATATCAGAAACTCTGCATGACTGAGGTTGGGAATTTAATCCCACTGCCTGGCCCAGGTGCCACCTTATCTGAGTTGTACCTCAATTGTAACAACACTGAAACCTTGAGAATTTTAGTCACTACCACCTTGGACTGTGGCCAAGATGGAAATTTACAGATGAGTAAAGTCAATCATCTTGCACACCTATAAATGTCGGGCGAGAAATCAGTAGCCCAGCTCAAGTGCAT
>NW_009196029.1:24115-52624 GCF_000690835.1 Fulmarus glacialis | reverse complement strand
GGGGCCGCGGTGGTGCTGGCAGGCGGTGAGGAGAGCGGCCTCCGTGTGGACCTGGGCCTCCTCCCGTGCGGTGGTAGCCGGGGCGCTCAGGCCGCGCAAAGGTGCGGGGCGAGGTGATGGAGCTCCGCGGTCAGAGCTGCCGCTGGCTGGTCCTGGCAAGGAGTGCGTGAAGCTGATGCCATGAGATAGCAAAGGCCGCCTTGACTCGAGAGTGTGGTAACTCGGTGCGTGTGTGATTAAGCATCAGTTCTGTATTGCACTCATTTCTTAATGCCACGTGTAATAAAATTAAAAAAAATGCACTGACTTTTGCTCTGTGTTACACAGGAAGTCTGGAAATGTTGAGCTGGTTTCTCTTGCGTTGGGCATTGCTAAGGATTAGGAGCAGCAGAGTCGTCTATGGGCCTTTCAGAACCTGTCACAAAGAGCAGTTTTTGAGTTACTGAGGCAGCGCTTACCCAGTATAACTGGGGAATAAGTCTAATACAAAAAAGAAAAGATTGGATAATTGGAAAATAACTCAGGAGGTCATCTGGTCCAACATCCCCCCCCCACTTAAAGCTGGGCCAGTTCAGTCAGGTGGTTCAGGGCCTTATCCAAACTAGTTTTCAATATTTGTAAGGGTGAAGATCCTTCCAGAGGCCTTTCTATTCCAATGTGTGACCACCATCAGAGTAAATTTTTTTTTTTTCCTGATGGCTAATTGAAAGTTTCTGTGTTGCAGCTTGTATCAGTTGCTGCTCATCTTCTCCTGGGGTACTTCTGTCTCTATTTTCTATGTACAGTGACATTCAGTAGTTGAAGCCAACAAAGCTCCCATCCCTCTTTAGCCTTCTCTTCTTAAGATTGAACAAGGTCAATTCTTTCAGCCTCTCCTCATTCATCCTGTTCTCTAGCCCGCTATTTCAGTGTCTTGCTCTGGGGAGCCCAAAACTGGACACAGTACTGGAGTGAAGGACTTCCAGAGACCCCTAAATATAATCACTTCCCTATGCCTGCTGGCTGCAACTCTGTTAATACAGCCTGGTGCGTAGAGGCCCTTCTTTGCTGTGAGGGTGTGCTGCTGACTAGTGTTCAGCTTCTCGTCTACGAGGACACTGGGGTGTTTTTCTGTAAAGCTGCTTTCTAGCTGCTTGGTCCCCAGCCTGTAGTGTTGCTTGGAGTTATTCTGTCTCAGATGCAGGACATTGCATTTGCCATTGTTGAGCTTCATTAAGTTAATATAGGGAGAATGGAGACCCTGTGAAAAGCAGTTATGACTGGAATATGAGCATGGCCAAGAGGTCTGTAACTAAGGTGGTGTATGTAATAGTGACTGGTTAATAAAATTAGAAAGCTCCATTCCTGTGTCAAGCAAGGAGGAAATTTTACAGAGAAGATATTTTGATCTAATTGAATCGATTACATCCCTGCCCCCTCACAGAAAAGCAGTAATAAAGCAAAGACCCTTCATTTGGGGGTGGAGGAAGGGTGATTATTCCTACCATTCACAGTATCTAAAATGTGACTTTGTTAAAGTAAAAATTGCAGAACTTCAAAGGAGACTACGCTTTATTGTATAAATTACGTGGCAAGAGATTCTATAGCCTTATAATTAAAAAAAAGATGAGATAAAAATTAAAGCAGATGTGGCACTAGAACTAATGAGGATTTTGCCTTAAGTTATAGTATATTGTTTGTGGGGACAGACATAGCATGGTTAAGCCTACAGCTTGGCAAAAAGTTCAGGCATAACTGTCAACTGCTCTTGTTGCCGAAACAAGCAGCCCAGCCTGTCCTTCCTTGCTGTCTCTGATGCGATGGTCAGCCTTTCTAATAATAGAATAATAATAGAAACAGCATAAGTGGGAAAAAGTCAGCATGGTTGCTAAAGTCCAACCTTTTTTCCATCCCAGTTGCTTATTCCTTTCTCTGCAATACTCCATCTTTGTGCTAGCATAGCTTGTGCCACTACAGAGCAAACTGGCTTGTAGATGGGATCCTTCTGAATAAAACTCTTTTTTGGATTAGTTTTCAGTTAGAAAAGTTAGATCCTTAGTTTGTTTTAATGCCTTACAGTACGTTTATTTGGGCTGGTGCAAAGCAATTACGTTGTAGGGACAAGAGCAAACAAATGGGCCAGGGAAATAGTTGAACAGGCAGGCACTGTGGATTGCTGCTGGTGTTTATTGGACTTGGTAATTTAATAAGAGTGAAAAGACTGTTTAGAGTGGAAGTAAATCTCTGAACTCTGAAGAGTTATGTGGGAGAGCCAGTTACAGTCTGGAGTGTGAAGTTATTTGTCCAACAGTAGCTATCTTTAATGCATTTGTCTAGGCAGGGATGACATGGTATGATTAAAACACTCTGATGTTTAAAAAGGACAGAGGACTTGTCCTTTTTACAGGGTCTTCTCTCAGATACAGCTCTACTGGCACTGCTAGTTGCGTTGTAAATGACAGCGGGAGACAGTAGTTTTTGTTAGTGCTGAGTCTGGGGTGAGAGGGTTTGTTTTGGTTTTATTCTTGTTTTATGTGGTTTCTTCCTTTGCAACAGAATAAAACTGCCAAAGTTTTGCTTAGTTCGTTGCTGCTTCCGAGACACCTTAAATAGTGTCTTAAATAGTGGTAAAACTGACTGAAACCAGGGGTCTTGCTCTCTGAGACCTGCTCTTGTCTCCATGCTCACTCGCTACACTTCGACTTGGCTTATGCTGCCGTATTATTCAGGGCATCCATGTAGCACTTTGCATTACTTTGAGGTGATGTCTTGACTGTATGAAAGAGAGGGGCATCTTCACATCAGAGTAGCTACCTTTTGCTTGCTGTCTTAATGTAAGCAGCCTGATAAAGATGAGGTGTGGATATGTTTGACTTTGATGCACCTAGTCAGGGTTACCCTGAGGGATAGAGCTGGCTAGAACAAACTACATGAAGATAAAATGCGGCCTCTGTACTTGATTTTATACTACAATATTGACTTGTACATTAAAAAAAAGGGGGGGCGGAAGTTAAGCCAATTTTAGGTGAAATGCTAGTATTTTTGTATGTAGGCTAACCTGCAAGGCATAGTTCTATTTTATCATTTCTGCAAAAACAAAGCTTTCACTACCCACTTGTCTTTCCCTCTGTGCTTCAGGCATTGCTCTTTCAGTTGTTTTCATATTTAGCAGGGCCACTTTGTAAGCTGTGTTAATGAAATAATCTGATTTTTAAAAACAAGATTGGAAGAACTCTGGAAAATGTTGCTTTTTTTTTTTTCTTTAATTGGGATCATATGACTAACATGACTTATAATGCAGTCCATCAGAGTTGCAGGAACATAATTAATGAAGCAGGCATGTGTATGGTTGGGAACAAGTGGCTCTGAATGAAGGAGGGCAGCAACCTCTTAAAGTAGCTTTTCCACTAGCAAAATTGTAGCATGCAAAAACCACCGCTAGCTTATAATATCTTTGGGTCAGAGACCATCTCAGTAGATGCTCAGAAACATAACACCACCTACAATCAGACAGTGGTTGTTACATGGTAGCTTGTAGGCAAACTGAATACAATTGGTAATAAATTTATCTGGTATGTTTAGCAGTGACTTGTAGTGTGTAGAATCTGAAACTTTCACAAATTTGTACAAATCATTTGTATAATGATATCTAACAAGTTTTGATACTTCTGTTTAAAGTGAGTCTTAAAATTTTGAGTGTTTTTTTTTAACAGGATGTTAATAGTAGGTGGTAAGAATAATTTTCCGTCTGTAAGGTTTTCGTTTAGACAACGATTCTGGCAGAAGTCTGAAGTCTAGTTTGGCATACTGTTTTCATGAGACCTGACGCAAATAAGGAAACTTCTAGAGCAGTCTTCAGGCTACAGGCTCTGGGTTCTGAATAATACAACTTGTAGTGAGGAAGAGATCATTTCAGCTGTAGTACTGAATTCTGATTCGAAGTATGCAGAGGAAACTTTTTTCCCAGTATTGAGGAGGAGGAGAGATTGTATTTCTCGAGTAGGGTCAGACTTATCTTAAATAATAATATATTTATGTTTGCTAGCTTCCAGAAATAATCTGGTCTCTTCTAAACATAGTGAGGTAGTTATTTATATTGATCTGTCTATTTCTAGTAAAGGAAATTAATTTCTTTATGAAGCTCTTGGGCAGAATGTTAGCAGCAAATGTGTCTTAGGGATCAGAATGTTATGTTTGTTTGTATTAAAATGAGATAAGTAAACGTGAAAAAAAGTGTCTTTAGGCTTATGATTTTTGTTTCTTTTGTGATATTGCCTTTAATTTTATGGTTTTGGTTTCTAATATATTTTATTCTGCACAGTCTGATGCAATGATGCAACAGATCATGATAGCACTGCTGTTCATTTTCAGTCCCTCATATATTAGGTATTTCTTTGTTTTGGAGTTTTCTGTCAAAAATGGAAAGTAGGAAGCCTGTCTTGCTGAGTTACATTCAGATTCAAGGTCTGCTGTCCAGTTCTTAGTTATTCTTTAATCTTACCAAAGTGGGTGGAATTTCTTAGGCATATAAGGATGCAAGATTACACCCAGAGATTGTATCAAATATCTACATGACTTTCAGCCCCAGGACTTAGCTGCATATATCATCTTTTCTGCTTCTTTAGCTCCCTAAATGCAATTAGGTTTTATATCAGACCATTGTTATTTTTTTGTGCCTTAAGAAGGGAAAATATGCTTTGCTTGATGGGTATAACGGTCTGTACTGTCAAGCTGAGACTAACAGTAAATTTAAAAAGTCTACTTATTGAAAATAGTGTGTAAATACTTTGTTTTCTTTGTTTCTCCATTTCAAATACTTTTTTTTTTTGTTTTATTTCTTTTAGCTGCCAGCTTGTGGGGTCCATATAAGGACATATGGCAAACTGTAATGAATGCCATTTGGAAAAGGCAACCTGAAGCTATTCATCGCCTCGACCAGGTTTTAAAGAAACATAAATCTGACTTCATTTCTCTCTTCAGAAATCCGGTACTGGACTAACGCTCTTTTGTGGAATGATTTGGAGGGTTGATGATTTACTCTGTCTTGTATTGTTTTATTACATACCATTTAGGCCCTGACCATTCTTTTCATTCTACATTTTTACAGTACATAACACAAATGTGTTTATAGCAATCTTGTTCTGCTGTAAGAATACAAATAGCTTGAATAATACACATTATTTTGTGTCTTGTACAGGATAATTGTATCTATAACATTTTTTTTCCTCATTATTTTAATGCTATTTTGAAAGGAATAGTAAAAGTATCTGATGTTCCATCAGTCAAGTATTAGCTTTTTTTCCTAGACTTATGTGTCTGAAATAAATCACAAAACTATTTTGTCTGGTTTTGGTCCATGCTCATGCTTCAGTCAGGTTAATGAACACACAGAACAGGTGAACACATGAATTTCCAAATATAGAATGTGTCTTGTGGAAGAAACTCACTGTTTCTTGGCTGATGGATCACAAGGTAGCAAGCAGAAAGAGGTCTTCTTTCAGTGGTGTTACTTCTGAAATAGTATGTGGCTTTTTAAACTGATAGGTCAGAAAATTTAATGGTCAGCTATAGAGTTTCGTCAGTATATTTTAGAGTCTGAGTTTAATAAAAAAAAGAATGATGTAGAAAATAATGCTTTGGAGTAATGCAACAGTTCTGATCAACAACCCGATGTCTGTCTTTGAGCTGATACCAATTCCTGTTGAGAATTGTATCAAAATTTATTTTCAATCTCCATTATTCTGAGTAAACTAAATGTCAGCACCAATTATACAAGATTATTTTTGGTACATTCCTACAAAGAGACCATTGCTGTGCAAGTGTGAAGAATTTTTAGGATGCCTTTACTATCTCTGTGTTTAAAAACACTGCCTTTGTTTTTATGATGACAACCTAACCTGTCAGAACTGTATTTGTGAAGAAGGATTCATGTGTAAAGCTTTATTCAGTATTTGATCTTGCCGTTTTGAATAACTTCCGATGCTTGTTTCTCTTGCAGCCAAAGAATGTTCAGCAGCATGAGAAAATTCAGAAAGCAAGTACAGAAGGGGTTGCTATCCAGGGTCAGCAGGGAACTAGGCTTTTGCCAGAGCAACTCATCAGAGAAGCTTTTATCCTCAGTGACCTCTTTGATATTGGAGAGTTGGCAGCTGTTGAGCTCCTTCTAGCTGGTGAGAAGGGAAAATATTTAAGAGCTGGAGAAATACAACTTAAATAGGGCCTTCTTATTTTAGTGTATACTTAACATGAATGCATGATTCAGTCAAGGCCTTAGCTTCCTAATGTGCAATGTTCTTAAAAAGAAATTTGCTGTCGCTGTAATGTAATATGATAACAGTGTTCTAAACCTTAATGTTCATATTTTACACAGCTATTGCAAAAGGGGGAATAATTTGTGCTTTTTTTTATGATTTACTTTCTCTATCACTGAATTTTAGAATAATTTAAAAATAATTGAGAGTTTTTCCATAAAGCAGCATAATAGATATTGGTTCTTCAAATAATGTATTAGTCATACATTGATATGTGATTGTATTTGGATCATAATCTAGTAACTGATTAGTAAGAGAATTACTCTGGAAAGTGACACATGCTTTGCATGTAGAAAATTGATTTCAATGTTACTAAAGTATAATTGCTAGTTATCATTACTAGCTACTGTTCATTATTAACTTTTAAGTTCATTAAAGTAGTCGCTTGCTAATTTGTCACCTTGTGAAAGCTATCTTGAAGTCAACCTCAATTTCTATTTTGAACTTGAATTTTCAATGTAAATTCAGACAGACAATTTCGTTTTGCATAAAGAAAAGATATTTTGCTGATAATTAGCTTGAATTGATTATTAAGATGGGTAGATATCAGTTGCAAATACCATTTTGACTACGATACTTATGGACTTGAACTTCTATTTCCTTTAAATTTGTGGATATTTTAATAGTTTTAATAGTAATTAAATATTTTAATAGTTTAATTTTAATAGTAGCACTCAAAATTTCTGTGATTTCTTGGAAGTGCCTGAAACAAATCAAAGTGATAGTGAATAACAATGGTTGTTTTGAATGCTACATTTATATTTCAGTTAGAAATATAAAGATATAAAGCTGTTATCAAAGTGTGTATGTTCAACTTTCTGTGACTATTCTGTGCATTTTCATTCAATAGGAGAACACCAGCAACCTCATTTTCCTGGCCTTACAAGAGGTCTAGTGGCTGTTCTGTTGTACTGGGATGGAAAAAGATGCATTGCCAATTCACTACGAACCCTCATCCAGTCACGCCAAGGCAAGACGTGGACATTGGAACTCAGGTCTGTACTAGGGTGATGAGCTGATCAAAGCTCTTTGCTTTGAGTGCTTTTAGGACTGATTAGATTCAAGGGAATATGAATATTCTCAATTTTCTTCGTTTCTCATAACCTGATGCAGCTGCTTTCATGTTTGTTTTTTAAGCATAATATTCTTTTTTCTTACACATATTTTTATTGGATTATAAGGATATCCATTTTACTTTCAGTTTTGGCGGTGTTTTGCTTCATACACCCTGCCAGTGTTGCTCTAACTAGTGACGATTACTCACTATTTCAGAGACTGAGTTTCTGCCTTTGCTGTGTTCTGACTTTCCTTCTCCTACAAAACAGAAGTGTGCTTCTGCCTTTACTTAAAATGGATGCGCTATCTACTGGCGAACATAGTATGCTAACATTTTTTGACTTTAAAAAGAAAACAGTACGCACTGTTTACTTCCAATGCACAGTGATTGTTTGACTAGAGAAAGATTAAAAGATGTGTTCTAGTGTAAATAGAAAGTCTGAAACATAAAATAAATTATTACTTTAGAACTAGCTCCATCACTTCAGTAGGGTGTACGTAATTGGACAATTGCATTTACTAGTAAGAAAGAGGCTGTGAGCTTGTGAGTCATGTGCATCTTATGTATAGTACTTTTTCCTTTTGATAGAAATCTTAAGTAGCTGATCCATGTTGTATTCTCATATTCCATGTTCTTGAACCTACAGTGACCTAAAGACTTTGTATCCATTCAGCATAATGTTTTGAGAGGGCACTGCTTGCTGATTAGCAATGTGCATTTAGTTGCTTTATGTATATAATGTAGTTGTACGTTTTCTGTCAGCAAATACATTTGATGGGATTTATTATTTTAGACTTCCTCTGTGACTGGGAATAGTATGATTAATTGTTAAATTTATCTTCTTTCCATTATAGTCAAGAGTTAATGTCCATGACAACACGCTTTACAGATGACCTAATGGAGCAGGGTTTGACTCAGAAGATCCTCACTCTTGTGTCTCACATTGATTTGAACAATGAATTTGATAAACTCCAGAGAGAGCGAGGATTGGGCAGTGAGAAACATCGCAAAGAGGTAAAGAAGGAACTGGGTGTGAATATTCTTCTGAATTACTGTACAGATTAGAATACAGTTAGACCACCAAAAGATATGGAGTCTAAGGCATCATAGTAACTACTCCACAGCTTGTGCTATACCAGTGTGGGATCCAGATTACTTCCTGCATTTCTGTTTTGCTGTTGCTCCCTGATGCTAGGGCATACCTTATTTTTAGTGAAGAAGTGTAATCAAGGACAGTAAGAAAGTAAGCCTAATATTTGCAGTATTTGGCAAATTTATTCTAAAGACTGTATATTAAATCATCTGCTCTCAGCACTACCGTTATTAGCACCATTGGGATAAAGATAGCAAACTAAAATTAACAAATCATTAAACAGATTGAAACCAAATCTAGTAAGGCAAATAATGCTCTTTTAATAATCCAATTGTGTTAATATGAACAGAAGCATTTCTAATAGTGAAGAGTGAGAATTGTTTGAAAATGAGTTCTCATTTTTGTAATCCTTGAATTTAATTGAGACTGTGACTAACTGGAGAGTATGTTTCTAGTATGAAGATTTTAAACATTATTGTTTTAATTTCTGAATTTCTTTCTAATGCGTGATCTGTCTAAAAATTATTCTATGTTATAATCAGTCAATTTGTTTTCCACCAAATGAAGAACTAGTTTTACGTTTTTGCTATTAATCTAGAAACTATGCAAAGAATATCCTTCTGATTTACATTAAATTACCTTAATTTACCTCAGTTTTACCTTAAAATTCATTTAGCGCTTAATGTTAGAGGTTTTTTTCTTCCTTTTAGGTGGACCACTGTATTTCCCTCTGTGTGTTAAATGTTGAAAAGTTTTTCTCCTTATCACCATGCATGTGATTTTACTGGAGATGGAATGCCTACAGCTCTTTATTTTTTATTTACTGATTGACTGAGAAGGACAAATTGAACATGTTGCCAGAATATTTATATTCACTGTTTTTTGTTTGGTTTTTCTTTTAAAGGTTTCTGACCTCATTAAAGAATGCCGACAGTCCTTGGCTGAAAGCCTGTTTGTCTGGACCTGCCAGTCACCACTGAGTAAGGACGACACTCTAATCCTCATAAGTTACCTGGAGAAAGTAACAGTGGAAGCTGATGGCTCATTGGACGGCGTGAACTTGTCTCTTCTCATGGCTCTCCTTTATTGCTTTGATGTCAGCTTTCTGGAACAAGGCACAGAGGATCGTGAAGGTAATGCTGGCAGGTTTCCCAAAGAGGCTATGTTGTGCAGATGGATAAAATGTTATTTAACCAATTTTGTTATTGATCCGTAACAAACTGGTAGGATTTTGTATGTTTCTTTTCACATTCATTTACTGGGTGTTGGCATTGTGTTTGTTTTTGTTGTTCTTCAAGACTTGATGCACCGTCTCCCTCTGCTAGCAGAAAGACAGTATATAGCAACAATACACACTCGTCTTCAGGAGTCTCAGCCTTGGAAATTACCAGGCCTGCAAGCTACTGTTAGATTAGCCTGGGCGCTGGCATTACGAGGAATATCCCAATTATCCGATGTGACAGGTAAATTACCCTAAAGTGCAGTTCCTGCGCGTTGGTATTCAGAGCTTGCAAGTGGTGTAAGTCAAAGTGTCTGTAACCTTTTTGAAACGTTAGCATTTACCTTTGTGATAAAATTACCGTTGACGCTCCTTTAAAGCTTTCTCAGTATGTGAGTTTGGTTGTTGAGAATTGGATTGCTCTGAAATATACACAGATTTAGAAATAATTAGTTATTAGACAGTAATATTGCATAGTGTGTCATTGAAGTGAAAGAGATTTTAATGTACTGAAAAATGTGAAAGATTGCATTTTAGCAGCTTTAGTATCATTTGAACACTTAACTTAAGAATAGATTCATGCTTATGACTTTTTACATCTGTAAATGTTAAACCTCAGTATCTTGAGAGGACAAATCTATTTTAAATTTTTTTTTTCTCTCTGTACTTCACAAGCTTCCCAGGCTCCCTACTAGGTCAGAATTGAGTCTACTCCAGAATATCTATTAAAGAAAATGTAAACATTATAATTAATGTTTAATTAAGGTTGGTTTGTGATTCTTGATTCACAACCTTAGATTTGATTGGGTAAAGGGATTGTGCACTTTAACACTTACTAAAGAAGAAGTTGAGATCATCACCTGACATTAACTTGTATTTTCCAGTCTAGTGTTTTCCTGTATGGCAGAAAAAACATAGTTGATAGAAGCGTGTCGATTTGCATGTCAGCCGGGTATTCTGAAATATGTTTTGTTTGGTAACGGATAATTGTAACTTATTTTTTACTTTCTTGTGATTTTTGTTGCCCAGCTCTTGCAGAATTCACAGAGGCAGATGAAGCAATGGCAGAGCTAGCGGTTGCTGATAATGTCTTCCTGTTCCTGACTGAATCTGTTGTGGGGTCTGAAAATTTCTACCAGGAGGAATTTTACATTCGCAAAATTCATAACCTTGTCACAGACTTCCTTGCACTTATGCCAATGAAAGTAAGTTGTTTGTGTGAATAGGAATTCTTGAGAAATGTGGGCATCTCTTCTATATTTCTAACATTAGGACAGGTAGCATAGAGATTCAGATATGACCCTCAGCTTGAGGTGCTGCAGTTCAGAAAACTTGTTGACTTTATGGAACCCATATTGTTTGGGGTTTGTTTTCCACACTGACATAGAATGTGATTTTTAAAACACTTCAGTGTGGTGAGATTTGCAAAGCAATCTTTTGTGGTGATAGTGATTTTGTTTAGTTTTACATGATTAAAATTTAAATGAATGCTGAAATTGATGGCAATGTATGTGGGTATTGATGATGATGTTTTTTTTTCCTTTGATACAGACGGTAGTGTAACCTAAATTAGCTTATGGTTTTTGTCTCTCATTTTTAATTTATTCTTTTACTAATGATCTTTTCCATATTTAAGGGCAGGGATTCTGCTTTTTCAGTAGCATCAATTGTTGGGAAAATGAGCAGCTGTTTTCACTAGAACAGCAGAAATGCTGCAAAAGGGTTTTAAAAAAAAGTTTGAAGCAATTACAACAATTTTATTTGTGCAAGACCTTGTATCTAGACATGGAAAATTAAAATTCTATGAAAACACTTTTATTTAATTGATGGAGGCTTTATTTTGTGACCTTCATTGTGTTGAGCTGTTGTTGGAGTTGCCAAATAATTACTTTTCTCAATGTGCAAAAAGAAGGATTTAAAATTGTATTTTGTTCATTGTAACCTCGCAGAATGAGAACAATATTGGCACGAAAAACAGTATTTGAGCCTTAAGAATCTTTGAGGGCATATATGAACATGTTGTAGACAGCTTTGAGGTTTAATCCTAATTTATTTATAATCTGTTGGTGTTGCACATTGTTTTCTCAAGGTGTCTTTTTAAACCACAGAATATCCATAGAACAAGTATAATGTCAGTTCAAGCAAGTTCATGCTGATAACTTTACAGCTATATTTCTGCTGCAATGGCTGCCTGCATACAACACTTACCACGTTGTTAACAGGCTTTGGACATCCTTTGAAGGCTGCATGCAATGGTGTTTTCTGTAATACAGACACAGTAGCTCTTAGGAATCTTTTGAATATATGAGGTATATTTTATGGAAGTTCCTTCAACAATCAAGTGCAAACAGGTTCAGAACCAGGAACTTTTTTATGAGGCAGTTCTTCATTAGATGGTATTGCTTTACGAAAGATGAAATGTCTCCTTGTAATGATACCAGTTTTTATGAAAAAGATATAAGGTAGATTTTTGAATGAAAGTGGAAGAGCTGGAGGCTGACCCAGGCTGAGGTTGCTGCCATATTAGATTTAGAACAGAAGTGACCCTGTCTCCTGTATCGACAGAACTGTCTGAAAATCCCAAGGCTGCTGGTTCGTTTGTTGGTACATCTCTCATCTTCATTGCATTATGGAATTGGAGGCTTTATCTCTGGGAAGAGTATTTCTCTTCCATTTCAGTTTTTTTGCTTTGGCTCAGATCTGCAGTTGATTGTAGCTAATGCCTAAAGATGAAGAGAGATATTTTTCATTACAAATAAGATTTTGTAATACCGGGTATAAGCAAAAATCTGACCATTAACTTGTATTCCAGTTTGATAGAGGCCAGTACTAGTGGTTTTACAGGAAAGACTTTGTTAGCAGGTAATTGGGATATAGCCCTACAAGGGAATTTTTTGTTTTAACTGCTGTAAGTTAGTGGGTGGCTTATGTACTCAGCTATTTCTACTGAATCTCAAATTTTAGGTAAAGAGAAGTGTCTGCTTTGCAGGATCTTTTTTTTTTTTTTGTATGTATATAACCTTCATTCAGTTTTATTTCAATCTGTAAGTCAGCATTTTATTTAGCTCTTCTGTATAGTTTTAACATTTATGCTGCTTGCCAGTGATGATTTGGGTAAATCTTTTGGTTGACTGCATTACATTCAGAACTCGGTAATTAGCCTTAATAGTTCAGATAATTCATTATTTCATTTATTGACACTCAATTTTGTCTGTGTATTAATTTTGTTAGTATACTAATTTGGCTAGTTTGCTCTGACCCTTTCCACAGTTATTTCTAGTTTTTTACTATTTTTTCTTGATAAGACACAATTATTTTGCTGCTCATTCAATTTTGCAAATTAAGATATATTATAGACCATGAACCGGTCTCTATTGACCATCACCATGGTTTAATTTTTGGTGTGTTGAATTGGTTGCTTATTTCTGTTTCTTGTTTCTCAATGTCTGCTTAATATTTAACAAAACTTAGCTTTTCATCTCATGGCTATTTGTTTTCTGTAAGCCTCTGGTGGGGTGTTTTGTCAAAGGCTTTTTGTCAAAGCCTTTTTGAGAGTAAGATTAAATGTCAGCTGTTTCTTGTTTAGTAATTAGTTTTTTCAACACAAAGAATTTTAGGATACTGATTAAAGGGCTTTTTTTTTTTTAATTGCTGCAGTTGTTCTTCCCCTCCCTTCTCTCTTCCCCCCCTGCCTCCCCCCGCCCCGTATTCATTGACATGTGGTAATGCTTTTAGTTGCGACAGACTGGGTCCAAAGTAATTACATCAATCCAAAACTTTTCAAAACATAAAGTAGCTGTAAGTACAAGTAGCCTGACATGGCTAAGAAAGATGCAATCCACAGATCTATATACAGAAAACATTATTTTACAGTGTTTTCTGTTTCTTTTCACTCCTTGTGGATAATGGTCTAACTTTCTTTGTTTGAAGCTAACCCATCTATCTTTTGAAGTAAAAAGAGGAAAAGGATCCACCTTTTGGGGCCAAACTAGAGGATCTGGTGAAGTCAGTTGGGAAAAACTCCCATGGTATAAGTTCAGAGCTTTTGCTATGAACTGAAGGCCTTGGCAGTAAGAAAGTGATTGACTACATCTTTGAATGGAAGCTTGTGCAGGGGGAGGGGATTAAAAAAAAAAATTGAATATTCTTGCCATGTATGTGCAAGTTCATTTGCTTTCTTAGTTTTTAATAGGCTGTTTAGACAATTCTGTTATTTCTGTTCTGTTTCATTCTTAGCTAAATATAGACCAGTGTTTTTCTCCACTTCATAAATTGTGTAGGTGAAACAGCTGAGAAACCGTGCTGATGAAGATGCTCGCATGATCCACATGAGTATTCAGATGGGTAATGATCCACCTATTTCCCTTCGGAGAGATCTGGAACATTTAATGCTTTTAGTAAGCCCTATCTTCTTTTAAACTACTATGGCAAAAAAGTGATTGTGACTTTTCTTCATCAGAAAACCCATATCTGAATGATAACATACAGTGCTGGATCTTTCCCTTTTTGGATTAGAGGGATTTTTTTTTTTTTTCTTCTTAAATATAGACACTTTCTATCTAACTTTTCATGTGAAGGAATTAATTTACTGCCTTGGCATCTGATGTTAATGAAGTGTCATTTAATTCTTGTTTAGTAAGTAAATACTACATTGTTTCTTGTGTTTGAAGAATTCTTGAGCTGAACTTGTTTTACAAAATATTTAAATATCTAAAATTTAAATTATAGTAAGATTATCTTAACATATCTATTATCTTAAGCCATCTTATTTTAATGTAACTTAGAAATAGGAATTTTAAGACTACAGGCTATCACTTGAGTTGAGATCTGGCTAAATGTATGGAAGTTCTTTGGAATGGAACACCTTTGTGTATCTAGGCTTTAATGTTTACACAGTGTTTTATGTTTCTGTAAGTCTTCAAATTTCTCCCTATTTACTGTGGGTAAACTATAATTAGGTTTTAGGGGTTTTCCTCCACTATTGACACTTATAAAGAATTGAAATATTTAAATGATTTTCATGTGTTGATATATTTGTAATGAGGATTTTGGAACACTGTTTTCTATTTGCTGTAGAGTAGACTAGCATTAAGGCTGGAATTACAAATTCCCTAATTCCAGTAGAATTTTGACCGCAAGCATACATTTAAAAGACAGATATTTCTGTTTCTGTCATATTTTTTAATAAAGAAAATTGAAATAAAATAAAATTGAAAGAAAATTTAAATATGTTTATTTAAATGTTAGTAATTAAGGTTACCTAACTGCACTTTCAAAAAAACCCTATATGAAAAAACAGATTTGCATATTGAACTGGTGCAATATTTTGTCTGTTTTTATATTTTCTGTTCATGAATAAATTAAAAACTTGCATATTTCCCCTTAATTAGCATGAAAATGTACAAGTGTGCAATTTTCAATATAGCAGCCTTTAATACAGGGATTACTTGTCTTTTCAAAAGGTAGTCCTTTAGGTCACAGGACATTAACAGGATAATTTATAGCGAAATGCTTTCTTAAGTAGCTCTGAGATATGCAGTACACTTAAATGAAGAACTAGAAATGATAATTTACTCTGAGAAATTTGTATGTTCAGATAACGGGTAAGATTTCTAATCCTGATTCTGGCTAACTTGTTTTTAAGTTAATATCAAGGTATGCAAATGGTTATTTAAGGAGAAATGACACTGTTTTCTTAGCAATGATTTAATCTATAATACTTATGTAGAAAGTTACGAAAGTTTCACTTATGTATGCATTTTAATGTCTCTGGCTGTCATTTGTTCTGATATTGCTGTTTAGAAGCTGTCATTTTCAGAATGTTTTAAGGAATGGAACACCAGCCGTGGCATGCTTTGCCTCTCAGACATGTTTAGCTTACCTAGAAGCAGTGCTTATTGTTGAAGTAATTGTCTTTTCTTTATATAGTTGATATTTTTCTAACATCTTCCTTTCTCTGATAGATTGCTGAATTGTATAGGAAAGACCCCTTTAATCTGGAACTTGCCCTTGAATACTGGTGTCCATCAGAGCCTTTGCAGACATCTACCATCATGGGGTCCTACCTTGGAGTAGCTCATCAGCGACCCCCTCAGCGCCAGGTTATCTAGATTTTCTTGAGTAATTGCTAGTAACTTGAAATTAAAATAATAAAAAAACAAGCAACAAAGTTTTTGGTATTCTTATTACAGCTAGCCTCTAAGAAGGCATTATCTTTTACCAGTGGCTTATCTGTGTGTGTCCTGCTCTGCATGACATGGTTATTGTTGCTTGCTCTAAAATGAGCTACTGCCAGTCATTCATGGTTGGCAATAAACTTACTAAGAAAGAGTCCTAACAAACCTCTCTGCAAATTTTGTTTAGGTCTGATTTTGTTGCAGTTGCTAAATGAATTCTGATAACAGTGCTCTTGTGTTTTCTGTCTGATGACCTCTGCATACCTTTTTGGTATAGCTGAGAAGTTAAATTCCTTAACTATAAAAAAACTTTATTAACTGTAGCTGATAGTATTTTGGGGCTTAAAAATCCATAAGAATATTGTAATTATTTAAAGCCCAAAGATTATAGCCCATGAGAGACGGAATTTAAAATTAGAATGAGGAAGCAATCTAAACAGATGGAGCAGATGTTCCAAAACTCTTTAGATACCTGGGATGCTGTCAGCCTTCAATACTTCTTGAAGGACTCTGCAGTGTTAGGCAAAACCTAGTACGAGACATATCAGACACATCCCAAGACCCACCAGAATACAGGCAACTTAAGTTAGGACCTGGTACAATCTGCAAACACCCTAATATGACCCTGGGAGGAACCACTGTGTGTGAGTTACTGTGCAGGTATATAACAGGCATAGTGAATTCTTTCCCAATATCACTTAACTTGCACTGTGATGTGTTAATAACACTGCTGTGCAGCATTTGTGAGCTGAAGTAAATTTTATCACTAGAAATACAGAATTGGAGAGTTAGTATACTTTGCAATAGCATGAATTATTTTGTTCTGTTTATTTCCTCTTTGAAACATGTTTTTCACCTTCAGGGAAACTGAATAGGCCAGTCTACAAAGGAATTTTTTTTTTTTTTTTTTTCTTTTTTTTTTTTGGAGTTGTGATTCCACCCCTGTACCCCACCCTGATTACATTAGAATCTGTTTTCTGACTTTGGCTGCCTATTGTTTTCCTAAAATATTCAGATTTCTTTTTTTTTTTTAAACACTGATCTTTATTTGTTCTAGGTTGTCTTGTCAAAGTTTGTTAGGCAAATGGGAGATCTACTTCCTTCCACAATTTACATCCCATACTTGAAAATGCTGCGCGGACTGGCTAGTGGGCCTCAGTGTGCTCATTACTGCTTTAGTTTGCTAAAAGTCAATGGCAGTAGTCATGGTAAGAAAAGTGACACTTCAGCTCTTTCTCAACTCTTTTTCTCTAGAAAAGTACAAAGACTCATTTGAGATAAATTGTGGCTTCATATTTTTAAAATTTCATTATTAGTACAAAGATGAAATTTGAAGGCTTCACTTGAAAGTGTAATCTTAAAAAAACAAAAAAGCAAAAAACCGCCCCAAAAAACTGATTAGGTAATTAAATGTCTGAGCACCTTAGCAAGTAATTCACATAATGAAATAATGCATTTTTTTAAAAAGCTGTGTCTTAACACCATAAGAGATGCAGAATATCAATATTGCTTATTGTAAAATATAATATGAGTAATGTCTTAAAGTTAAGTTGTATATTTTGTAAATATAGTTATCTTTCCTGAGCTGACTTTTTTCAGAAGCACTCTGTTCTGTTAGAATATTTTGATACATGTAATGAAATAGCACTTTCTCAAAGTAAGAGATGCTGGTCCGTCCTGTTTTGCATTAATTTTGCATTGATCAAATTGGGGGAAAAAACCTACTTTGAAGATATAAATAATGCTGCAAACATTCATATTCATAAACGAGTCATAAACCGAAAAACTTACTTGTACTGGCTTGTTGTACTAGCTCCTTTCTGTATCTTTTAAAAAACAAAAACAAACAAAAAACCCAACAAGAACAAAAAAACCCAAACCAGAACCACTAATTTCAGAAACAATAGCTTTACTTTGAACTTTATTTTTTCCTCTAGTTAAGAAAGTTTTCCTTTTAAATTTAACTACCCCTGTCACCCAGTGAAAGAGTAGAAAGAAAATCTTGTCACCTGTTTGTCATTTTTCTAGCGGAAAACATCCAAGGAGCAGGTGGCAGCCCTGTCTCCTGGGAGCATTTCTTCCACTCTTTGATGCTTTATCATGAGCACTTAAGGAAAGACTTGCCAAGTGCAGACAGTGTCCAGTATCGTCACCTGCCTCTCCGAGGAATCACACAGAAAGAACAGGATGGATTAATTGCCTTTTTACAGCTGACCACTGTTATAGTAAGTTGGGTGAGTAACCTTTTATTTGGTTTTCTTTGTTAATACATTTTTTTTCTTGCAAAACATCATCATTCAGGTGTGAAGTTCACTTGAGCAAAAAGGTATGTAGGGCAAATTTACCTAGCAGTTGTTGTCATTTGATTAGTGAACTTCAAAAGTATGGGAAGCATCAGGAATAACTGTTCTGACCAAACATGCAATCTGGGTGAAGCAGGAAGAGATGACACTTTTTCCTGTGTTGCTGGCGTTACTGATTTTCTTGCTTTCTTGACACTTCGGTGTCGTGGAGATGTCTTTCAGAAGTGAAGTATATTCAGAAGAAATGACTACAAAGTAGGAAAGTTCTTTGCATTTAATTACGAGTTTGAAAAGGCAAAAATAATAGATTAATTTAAAAGGAAATGGTAGTAATTTGGTAAGGAAACTCATCAACTGTGAAACTTGCCTTCAGAGTTAGATTTAAAATGTTCCCAAGAGTCTAAATGAGCCATGAATTGACTGGAAGAGGATTCCAAGAGAATAAAACTGCAGTGCAGATTTTGTATTGTGAATTGTCTAGGTTAATTCTGGATCATGTGGAATTAAGCTCTTCAGTACCCATCAGACTCTGCAGCCTAAAAATTCTGTGATGGAGTGAAATACCCTTGGTTTTGCTGACACAAACACAAGGTAGATTAGTGAAACTAATTAGGCTTTTTAAAAATCATCCTTGGTGGTGGTGATAATGGGGTGTTCCTATGTGAGCTGTCATGTCAGCATTATGTAAGCGTGGGGAAAAAGGAATTCTTAAAACTAGTATTTCCTGGCATCATCAAACCATAACCTGGGAAGAAATAAATTTGTTCTAAGGATGCAGGGAGTTATCATTTGATGAGACTAGAGGCCTCACTATTCCTGTCCAATGGTTCATCTGAGAGTCTCAAATGAGCTTACACTGATGATGACCCTGCTCTTAGACTTAAACAAATTCATATAAGTTCCTAGCAAATGTCCAAATGCAATTTAAGTTCATAATAGAAATATTGATAAAGTCCCTCTACCAGTGCCTGAAGAAGCGGTCCAGAGTGTAAGTACTTAGACTAATGCCATGAATATGGGTCTACTAAAAAAAAAAAAAAAAAAAAAATGGGGTTGTTGTAAGAAGCTTATATTATGCACATAATTTTTCTGTATGGATAGGCACAGTTTTAGTACTCGTGAGTCATTAAATTGGGCTTTTTGTTTAAAGTTGTTTGCTTTGGAAGGGTCCGCCATTCTTCTGATGTCTTGTGTACCTTCAAGTGCGAAGCAGTCATTGATACTGAACTGTGAGTTAGAGATTGTAAAACATGAATAATCTTCAAAGTAATAATCTGCAGTTTTGTTTTTTCTTGAATGCCGCAGAGTGAGAACGCTCGCTTGGCTCTTTGTGAGCACCCTCAGTGGACACCAGTAGTGGTCATTCTGGGACTTCTGCAGTGCAGCATTCCTCCTATTTTGAAAGCAGAGCTATTAGAAACCCTTACTGCTTTTGGAAGATCTCCTGAAATAGCTGCTTCGCTCTGGCAGTCCCTGGAATATACACAGGTATTTTAGGATATTCAGTGCTTAGAACTGTAGCATCCCAATCTGTTGAAATTGTCAGTGTATTTGAAATAGTATTGCATTTCCTCCTAAATTTTCTTGTTGCCATTGTTGAATATAATTTTTTCACTTAGTTAATGCAGTTCTTTCTTCGAAACGGTTTTGAAAATGACAGTATGGTTTTATGCCTCGGAGATCTCATTGGCTGTGCTTATTTTACATAAATACAGGTTTCCTAACAGACAGTCCTTTGTGTTCAATATGTTTTTTCCTCAATGTATGTCATCAGTAATAAATGTTCTGCAGGTTACATATTTTTCTTTTTTTTTTTTTGGGTGTGTAATATTCTTCTAGTGTGAGTGGTACTCATAGAAAGAAGGGACTGGCTAAAAAGCTCCACTTTCAAGCATTTAATTTTCAGAGGAAGTTAGTTGTAATTTACAGGATATTGTTGCCAACTTTCACATTTAGATGGCGACGTCAGATATATATTAAAAGCCCTACCTTTTAAAAAAGTGTTTTTTCCCTTCTGTCTTGATTTCAGAGAAAAATTTTAAATATAAATCCTAAGGAAGGTGAATATCAAATGAAAATGCTCTTGGTATTGTTAATTCAAAAATCATAATGGGATGGGCTTATTTTATAGTCTGTATTATGGTTCAGACTAATTGCTGTTTTATTTGGAAGAACTTGAGGCATTTGAACTGCAACTGCTGGTTTATCGTTAATTACTAATAAAAAGACCCTGACAATAGTGACATCTTATAATAGTAGCATTTTAAATGCTCACCACCTTTGCTTCCTAATTTATGATATTCCTTGTAATACACTGTTGTAGGAGAGAACAAAGGAAATGTCTTTCCCCTAGCCAATATAAGACAAAAATGATTAATGTGAAAGTATTTCTGCTCTTTGTTTCGTTTAACAATAAACATGATGCAGATCTTTGAGGATGTAAAGCTAGAAGCATACGAGTGTACAACATATAATCCAGCCTTTCAGACAGAAAAATCTTAGCTTTTTACCTTTTAAGAGGACTTAAGAAACCTCTTCTTACAGCTAAAAAGTGATGAGTACCTTTTAGTCCTGGTAGAAATGATGGAAATGCACTTTGATTATGTGAAATGTATTGTTTGTCTGTTTTCATTTCTTTTTCTGTTTTGAAGATATTACAAACTGTGAGAAGTCCAGGCCAGAGACAAGCAATTGGTATTGAGGTAAGGGTTTCTCTGTACCTAAGCAGCCTCTCTGACCATCTGCATATGAGTTCGGGAAACACTTGTAAAGGCTGCATCTGCTGCTATGTCCACGGGAAACCCTTGGAATAGGCGCTGTCATTTCACTGCTTCTTAATTTACTCTCAGGCCTGCTTGTAATTTCTGGAAACCTTATTTATTTATGAATCTAGTGCAGCTTCGTAATAGTAACAGAGCAGCATCTAAACCCTCAAATTCCTTATGAGCACTCCTTATTAAGATTTTCCTGTTTTCCTATATTGGCCTCACTTTTGTAACATCTTAGTACAGCTCACTTCACTTCTAATAAAAGTGGTAAATAAAAGCAGAGTATGTAAATGTTGAGGCATATCTTCTAGTAGCTCAGAAATGAATGAAAAGTGTATTGCTGAACTGAAATGACAGTACTGTTGCTTCACTGCTTTTGCTTTGTTTGTGGTGTACCGTAGACAAAAATGCAGCAAAGTCAATTCACTGTAAAGTAATTCACGGATGATGCCCTTATATTATTTGTTCTCACATGTTTCTTCCTCCCTCAAAATCTTTGATTTTTCTCTTTCTGTTTTTGCTGTCCTCTTGGGAAGGTTGAATTGAATGAGATTGAGTCCCGATGTGAGGAATATCCTTTAACCCGTGCCTTCTGTCGACTCATCAGCACGCTAGTGGAGAGTTCATTCCCCTCTAACCTGGGAGCAGGTCTTCGCCCACCAGGCTTTGATCCCTATCTCCAGTTCCTCAGAGATTCTGTGTTTCTCCGATTCCGCACCAGAGCTTACCGGAGAGCTGCTGAAAAAGTAATTTTTGTTTGAAAATCTTTTTTTTTTTTTAGGATGTAGTTAAAATGATTTGGCACTGCTGATGTGGCTTAGATCTGTTGGAGAAGCTGTGCAAGTTTGATGCAGCAGAAGTAACCTGGAGCAGTTCTTAGTGTTTTGATTCTGTAAACAGGTGATTTTTCAACTTGTGGGTCATCAGGATCTATGAACTACTTCTAAGGAGCCTGTATAAAGTATCCTTTTAAAAAAAAAAAAACATGTAGTTTATTTTCTTGCTAAATTTCAGTTTTCTGTACAGGATTCTGCAACTCTACTACATGGCTAATGACTTCTGAACATCACATGCCCAAATCTACAAGTCAGATTTATCCTTTCCTTATTTTTATTTCGGAGAATATTTCTGACTTGCTGAACCAAGGAATTTGAGTTTCCTTTATGATACTTCTGGATGAAAGCACATGCTCAGTTGTATCCTGGAAGCTATTAATTATCTGTTACTAGCTATATACCTAATAAAGACTCTTCATTGTTTGTAGTTTCAATATACTAATATGTATATTGTATAATAGAGCCTACAACAGGCAATAAATCTGTTTGTGTTCCATTTTACTTCAGAAGGAAAGCTTGGCCTTTCAAATTATTTGACATGATGAATTACAAGTGTTGTTGGATAGTATCTCAGAATTAGATAATTGTGCCATACTTCTGATCCAGTACATCACTGCACTGCCTGTTGTATTCTTTGTCATCCTGGTCTTGTTGCTGCAGTATCAGTCTTATTCTGTGTATGACTTTTTCTTCATTTTGTGATTATCTACAGTGGGAAGTAGCTGAGGTAGTTCTGGAAGTGTTTTACAAATTGCTGCGGGACTATGAACCTCAACTTGAAGACTTTGTGGACCAATATGTGGAGTTACAAGGTTAACTTGTTCATTTGTTCACTGACAAACAGAATTGTAACTTGCTTTGCTTTCTTGCTTCTAACTTGTGATCTTGTTTCATATTGCAAGTAAGCTGGTGGAAAGCTAGACCAAGGCTTAAAGATAGGAAGACATTAAAAAAATGTACACATACTCTCAGGAGCTATGTTGCTGATTCAGTAGGGCTTCATGTATGCTATTTGCTACTTCCCTAGCTCTACTAGGAGGATGACTTCTGTCTCTCTTGCGTTGCTGATTTGATTAAAGAGCAGCATTTGACACTTAAAAAACACCTTGGTTTTGGGCTTGTTCCTTTGGATTTCTTTGGTCTATGTCTAAATCATGACTATTCATAGGGTTAATTAAAGGTGTCAGTGTATTTGATATATCCTCTAATATTAATATTATTAGTATATTAATTATTCAGAGGAGACCGTAGCAGTAGGATTATGATCTGAAGTAATTTAATTCTGGAAAACTATTCTTTAAAAGGCCAAAGTAGATGGCAGTTGCCTCATTTTAAGAAATTTAAAGCTTATTTGGGCTGCAGATTTTTTTTTTTAATACAAAGTTTCTTCTGATCATTGAATGCCATCCTGATGCCTGTGGATTTGCTTGTAGCAGTAGCGAGCTATAAGAACCACTTCTTAAGTGAACAGCAACTTTAAGACATACCTCTCCAGTGAGCTTGCCTCAATCTGGGAGGCCTCTGTGCTCTGTACTTTGACAAGCAGTTATTGGCAGCTTAATTGGCTTGAGCAATTTCTGTTAGCTTATTCCTCTCCTCAGCTAGTCCTTCAGCTTGTGGGTTACGTGATATATTGGAGAAATGGGTTAAAACCCATCTTTTTGATGAGATCTGTTTCTTGAACTGATTCAGTGTGTGGCTCCACAGTGGCGTGGCGTGTCTATTGGCATGTTAGGGGGCAGCACAGACACGGAATGAATGGAGGGAGGAGGGGATTGTTTAAGCTGATGCCAAAAGAAACTGCACCCTCATTCTCACTTGCATATTAAAGGATTCTTACTGCTCTCCTGCTTTTATCCACCATAGTTTACTAGAGGACTAGATAAACCAGAAACATTAGTCTTGACTTTTCCTTTTATTTTTGTTTTATTTTGTACATAAATTTTTTTTTATTTTGTAATTTCCTTTGAATTTTAGGCTAGTAGTTTCATTTTTGCATATATTGTTGCAACAGACATGCAAGTATCTGTACACTATGAGCATCAGGAGTTCAGTAGACCTTCTCAGCTTTGGTTTCTGGAAATGCTTTTTCCCTCATCCAGGGTCTTCATGCAGGTTTGGGGGGATGTAAACTTTTTCCAGTTACTTTTTAGTTTTGCAAAACCATTTAATGTAGCTCCAATGTGGTGTAAAGTCCTAGCACTGATTTGAATCCAAGGTCAGATCTACTTAGGAAAGTCTAACTGGTTAAAGTTGAGATTGTGCTATTAGATATTGAAAAGTAATGGTAATTGCCATTACTACTCTTCTCAAACTTTTAAAATTACCTCAATAGCTTATGTGTAAAGAAAACCTCTGAAGACTTTGTATGCAGTATATTTCATCTATTTAGATGTTGCTTAAAACAACAGGGACTGTTATGGTTTTTGCTCAGGCTAGCCTGAGTAATGGAAGTGTCATGGTTTAACCCCAGTCCTCAACTAAGTACCACACAGCTGCTTGTTCACCCTCCCCCCTCTCTGGTGGGATGGGGAGAGAATCAGAAACAAAAGAAGTAAAACCTATGGGTTGAGATAAAGACAGTTTAATAGGACAGCAAAAGAAGAAAAAATAATAATACTGATGACAAAAATATACAAAACAAGTGATGCACAATGCAGTTGCTCACCACCCACTGACCGATGCCCAGCCTATCCCAAAGCAGTGATCACTGCCCCCGGGCCGACTCCCCCCAGTTTATATACTGAGCATGGCGTCATATGGTATGGAATATCCCTTTGGCCAGTTTGGGTCAGCTGTCCTGGCTATGCTCCCTCCCAGCTTCTTGTGTACCTGGCAGAGCATGGGAAGCTGGAAAGTCCTTGACTTGTATAAGCACTACTTAGCAACAACTAAAACATCAGTGTGTTATCAACATAATTCTCATACTAAATCCAAAACACAGTGCTGTATCAGCTACTAGGAAGAAGATTAACTCTATTCCAGCCGAAACCAGGACAGGAAGTCTTTTCTATAAGATGTTAACTTTTTATTTCTCCTCCTCTCTTTAGGAGAAGAAATAATAGCATATAAACCACCTGGATTCAATCTGATGTATCATCTATTGAATGAGTCCCCAATGCTGGAACTGTCCCTTAGTTTGCTAGAAGAAGGTGTTAAACAGCTTGATACTTATGCTCCGTTTCCTGGTATGTGCCTAGAATTTATTTTTCATGCATACTAAGTAGGATTTAAAGCTGACATTGCATATCTTCAACTTGATGTTGTTTCTCTTGCATATAAAAATTGTGTTTTGGGGGGAATTTTCCTAGTAGTAAACAACTGACAAGTTCTTTCTTGGTGAACGCTTGATGAATGAGGTTTATGAATGTAGTCTATTTAACTGCTCCTTTGTTTTTCTTATGGTTTTTTGTTGTTTGTGCACTGCAGGGAAGAAGCATTTAGAGAAAGCTGTACAGTATTGTCTTGCACTTCTAAACTTAACCCTACAGAAAGAGAATCTTTTTATGGATCTGTTGCGGGAGAGCCACCTTTCCCTTATTGTCACGCCACTGGAGCAGCTGCTTCAAGGAATCAATCCTCGCACTAAAAAGGCAGATCATGTGGTGAATATCGCTAGGTATGTACAAAGTACTGAGAAGGGAGGAGTTTTGGAGGCACAGAAGTGTTTGGATCCTGGTCCTTTCATTAGTTTTACTAGCCAATGCTTCTCTTTACACAGAGCATCTCTGAAATTTTTTTTGGTGGAGGGAGGTGTCTTCACAGGTGGTATGATCTGTGTATTGTCTACTGCAAGATTGGGATCTGCATTTATAGCTTTTCTTTCTGATTTTTTCCCCTCATGATTTCTTCCTGGTTGCTTTATGTGCAGTGATTCCCTTGCATATAATTTTCAGTTTGCCCCAGACTTTGGTTGTCATAGAGTGGGAGAGTAAAAATTCATTTGGTTGCTGTTGGCCACTTAAGTGTTTTACAGTATTGTCCATTGGTTACTATATTAAAATTATCAGGCTAGTAATCTCAAACTCCATTTCAAATGTGAAACTTCAGGATTTCCACTTCCCACTGGCACCTTCTGTTACTGTTTGATTTTATAATAACTTTACAGACAAACCAACATTGATGAATAGTAGAATTGAGTGCATAAAAAAGCAGTGATATTCTGACATAGAATGCACTAAAAAATTGAACTCTTTCTATATATGTGTTTTTGTCTTTCATTTATATTATTTTTTTCACATAACAATAGCCAACAAATAGTTTTAAAAAAGCATGTGTTTTAAGATGCTTTTAATTTTTTTTTTTTTTTTTTCGTTCTATCTTGCCTATTTTGGGTACATGCAGTAGTTGATTTTGGCTAGTTTTGGTCTTCAGTGACACTCATTTCTGCATGATCGGAAGGTATTTTCTCTATGTTTCTTGTGTGAGCCTATGACCAGTTGTTTTAACTTATCCTGCAGTGTTTGAGGTAGATTTTGGATAAAAAGAATGGTAAAAATTCCAGGAGAGATTATTAACCCTATTCAGCCTACTACCCTCCTTTTGATGGAGGAGTGTTAAATGCTTCATGTAGAGTGAAATTTTGTTTGTAGCTTTAACCTTTTCTCATGTAGTTTAATTTGTAAGTGTTTTAGTTCTAAATGTTGTTTAATTTCTCATCTGTGCATTACCATCTTGAAATAGTAAAATTCTCAAAAATTTCATTACAATAATCTTGTATTTTTGAAGGTATCTTTGTCATGGAAACAGCAATCCTGAACTGGCTTTTGAAAGTGCCAAGATTTTGTGCTGTATTTCTTATAATTCCAATATCCAGATAAAGCTAGTTGGTGATTTCACACATGATCAGGTAAGTGCCAGTTTCTTTGGATCTGGAAGGAGAAACTGGTGGAGAAATACTAGTGCTCCATAATGTTACTTTAAAGGATAGGTTTCTAGATCAAGTACATTAAAACTATATTTTGTCTTATATGTACCTACCTCTAAAAAGTCTTTTACTGTGGCATTGTGAAAAGCAACTACTTCATTAATTGAAAAAACCAAAATCACGAATATTTGCAAGAATGAAAAGGACAATATTCTTTGAGATACTGAGACTTTCTTGACTTTGTATTCCTCAACCTGTGAGGATAATTTAGCATATATAACAACAGTAGATTTTTTTTTTTTTCTGTTTAGTGGCTAATTGCTAACCTATGCTTAGAACAGCTACGACTCTTAACTCCTGCTTATTAACTAGATTATATAATTTTTGTCTACGACTTCTGTCAACTTATATGGAGAGGATTATGAAAGGTATTGTTTTTAATGCTCTTAGAATCATCTTCATTTTCATCCTTCCATTGTTGAATACAGAATATTAGCCAGAAGCTGATGGCTGGGTTTGTGGAATGTTTGGACAATGAAGATGCAGAAGAATTAATTAATCCAGATGAGGGTATGTAAAAGGCTTCTTAAAAATGGGTTACACTGTTGTCTTTTGCATAGAATGAAATTAATGAAAGAGGTGAAGAAAGTGCTTTTAAGTCAGAAAACCCTTTTCTTGTGTTGTTTTCTGTAGAATTGGACCTTTACCAGAATGAAAAGCACGAATGTCTCGTTAAGATATGTCCACAGTATGATGAGCCAGCTAAAAACTGAGTCTGTTTTCACAAGACAAGTATTTAACATTGCTCTGGATGTATTATTTAGAGCTGTATTAATAGTAATTTGAAATTTTGGTCTTGTATCCCTCTGTACTAATATAAGTTGATGCCTTAGCTTTCTTGTATTTAACTTTAAGGCTCTGAGGATTATTCCATTAAATGGATTTCTTTACTTGATTATTCACCTCTTTTTTTTTTTTTTTTTTTTTAATCAAGAGCTGGAGCCTGAAAAGAAGCGGGCACGAATCCATCATGAAACAAGGATCCATATTCTGAATCTCCTTATCACCTCTCTTGAGTGTAGTCCTCCCAGCCTTGCTCTGTATCTCTTGGGATATGAACTAAAGAAACCTGTCAGCACCACAAATCTGCAAGATCCAGGTATGAAGAGGAAAAGTTGATCTGGCATTTAATCAGTTCTGTTAACAACACTGAGAATGTTTATTGCAAAATTCATGGGGAGAAGCAGTTCCTCTTAATGTTAAGAGTAAGACAACAGGCTTTGTTCTAATCCTCAAAAACTAAATTAAAAGATATGTTGATAACCAAATGCAGCATTTAAACGGCCTCAGGATTTGATCCTTTGTTTAAGCTGGATTTTGGAACAGGCTTGAAATTAGAATTGTGGGGGAAAATGATAATTTAGGAGTGAAACATTAATTTATTTACTATTTTATGCAGCGTGGTTGTGTCCACAGTACAAAGAAATTGATTTGATGATCCAAGAAGCACCTACATATGACTACATGGGAACCTACAAAGCAGATTGTCACTTTGAACTAGTTACACTACTTGACTACTATCCTGTCCCTCCTCAAACTCCTGTTTAAAATTAGTTATAGGGAAGAAAAACAGTTTTGTTTTTTAATGTTGTAGAAGAAAAGCTTTTAGAATATGTGAGGTTTCATTCTACTGCTACGTATATTAATATATTCATAATATAGATTTATATATTCATATGTATGAAAAAATATATATATATGAGAATATGAACTTTAAAGCAACAGGAGTGACATTTCTAATGTTTCTTGAATTGGTGAGAAAAATAGTGTGTTAGTATGTGGTGTTTGCCTCCTCAGCTTCTAACTTGTATTCAGTACAAGACAGACATTGATTAACTTG
>NW_009196029.1:20250-24090 GCF_000690835.1 Fulmarus glacialis | reverse complement strand
CAGCCTATGAGGAGAAGCTGAGGGAATGGGATTTCTTCAGCCTGGAGAAGAGAAGGCTGTGGGGGGACCTAATAGCAGTCTTTGAATACCTCCGAAGAGGTTTATGAGATGATAAAGACAGGCTCTTCAGAGGTGTGTGGCAGAAAGATGAGAGACAGTGGGCATAAATTGAAACAAGGGATGCTCCAGCTGGATAGAGGAGAAACTTTTTCACCATGAAGACAGTGTAGTAGTGGAGTGGGTTGGCCAGAGAGGTCATGCAGTCTTCATGCTTGGAAGTTTTCAAGACCCAACCCATGAACAATCTGGTCTGATATCATAACTGAGCAGTAGTTTGGTGTTGCGACGTCTGGGAGTCCCTTCCAATCTGAAGTATGAGATCCTTTCTCAACTGTTTTAAAGGATGTTTTATATGAACGTGTTTGAACAAACATTTGATTTTACTTATTTAGGGAAGAATATTTCTCATTATCTTTAGGTTTGTATAGAACACTGTGGCCCAGCAGTTTTTAGTCCTTCATAGTTCTAAATGAAGGGTAGGTAGGACCTGAATTTTATTTGGAAAAAAAAGTCTTAAAGTTATTTGATATATCAGAAAGATGAAAAAAAGATGCCAACCTATTTTTTTCATCTGCAAAGTAGCTTACAATTGCAGACCATGTTTTGGATATTTTGAAATTCCATAGTTACACAATACAGATAACTGATCCGCACCCACACAATTTTACCGTATCATACGTTAGGTCAGTGATAGGGGACATTGTCTCAAAGCCATGAGAAAGCCTTGCACACCTCTTTGAATTATCCCATTAATAATGCGAAGAAATAATGACCATAAGCCATTTGCCTCGAGATAATAATTTCCTACTAAAGCATAAATTATATGTGTCCAAACAGAGAAGATTATTTCCTCTGTAAGAACTGAGGTTATTGATGCCTTTACTGCTTCAGGACATCTTTCTGGGTTGATTAAAAAATTAATTGGCTAAAGGAAGAATGCAAAAAGACAGGATTTTGACTTCAATATTAAAATCACTTCCCTGTTCCCCTTGGTTGCAGTGTCAGGTGCCTTTAGGAGCATTAGTCATAAAATGGCTGTAGTTGTAAAGCAAAGACAGGAGTTTAAAGCTCTTCTTCAAAATTGTCAAATGAGTATTCAGTTAAAGTTTAAGAGCAAGAATTCAAATCTTCATTTGGTTCATGCAGAATATTAAAGAATCAATTGAATCTCTTTTGGTTTTTTTTATATAACTGAAGAGAAAATTCTTAAGTAAGTTTTGATTGCATAATTTATCCTCTTTCACCAGCATCTCAAAAGCCTACAGACTAACTATAAATGTTTTCATTAGATTTTTCCTTCTTTTATTTTCATTAACGGAGAAAAAACTGCCAGGTATTTTTGCTGCAGCTCTGTAGAGCAGTGTAGTGCAGCACAAGGTATCTGAACAATTTAATTTCCGTAATTCTGTGTACTAACCTATATTTGCTATGGAGGCAAGTAAGATCAAGAATGTTAAGAAATTATTTTTGTATTTTAAGGTGTCTTGGGTTGCCCACGGACTTGCCTTCATGCTATTTTGAACATACTGGAGAAGGGTACTGAAACAAGGAATGGGCCTACAGCAGTTCAGGAATCTCCTCATCTTGCAGAACTCTGTTACCAGGTATTCAGCATATTTTCTGTTGGCATGTACTGAAAGTAGGCTCTAAATAAAATTAGCTGCTTCTTGGTTGGCGAACACAGATGGCTGATGATTTTGGTAATAGTTTCATTTTTAAAACGCATCTGTCAGGTTTTTATATATATTGAACTCTTTCTATTCTACCTTTTTCCGTGTGAAAAAGTATTATCTTGTAGCAACACAGAAAATGAAGAATCTGCACTCATGTCAGAAATTGGAATTAGGATATACTTATAAAACTAATGTTCTAAATATTTTTGGTGACCCTTTGAATCTGTTTTGATCATATGCTAATTTTTTTTTTTATTTTGGAGCTGCAGTTTGCCAGCAAGTAAGATAACAAATAATCCCAAATAAGTCAATAAAATTCTCTTCTTTGTTCTGCAGCAGTGACACAATGTATGTATGTGTGTCTGAGGGGTGAGATGGGGAAGACAGCTGAGTTAGATGTATGTGCAAGGTAGCTGATGTTTGGCCTTAAGATCCTATAATCATATGATTACACACCTGTATCTTGTTGAAAATCTGTGGAATCTAGAAAGGATTTTAAACATTATTAAAAGTGAAAGAGGCCATACTGTAGAAGGAGGGAAACAAAACAAAACAAAAAAAGATTACATTTTCTGTCTTGGTGAACCTGGAGACTGAAAAAGACACTCGTTTTTAAGTGAGCTGAACAAACAGAAAGCCTTATATAGTGTCATGTTGTGGGCAAATAGGCATTCGAATCATCCACGTGCTGGTAGTCCTTTAATGTCATAATTTAGTGTCTATTATAAGTAATATATTCAGCTTTGGAGTAAGGTGATGGAAAGCTTACTGTAAATACAGGTAATATTGTTTGAGCAGTAAAAGTGTGTTATGCATCTGGTGGTTGGTTTGTTTTTAAAATAAATTCCATAAATGGGTATGTACTGTTTTTTGATTGTCAGGTGATCTATCAGTTGTGTGCATGCTCTGACACATCAGGTCCAACTATGAGATATCTGAGGACCAGTCAGGATTTCTTGTTCACTCAGCTGCAGTATTTGCCATTCTCTATCAAAGGTAATTTTTATGCTAAGATAAGATGTGTGCTTAAAATTCAATCATAAGATTGTGCATGCTTAAAATTCAATGCATCTTTTGACTCCCTGGGAATCATAGAAGAAATATAGGTAGCAGTATTAAACTGAATTAATTACTGCCTCTGCTAACCTTTTAATTCTGCAAAGATTGAACTCTGCCTATTTAGGAAGTTCAGATTATTAGTGCTGAACTTTTGTAAAAGAAAGTTAGTTTCGGAATGCATCAAGTCTCCAGAAGCAAATCCTGATCTATATTTCAATTATCATTGTAGTTTTGTTAGATTAAGCTACAGAAAAAAAAAAAAAAAATTTGAAAAATAAGAATGTTACGAAGAACTGAGGGAATAGAAGGCTGGTGGTTGTAACCACCTGTATCTTCCCTTCCTTTGAATAAAGAACTTTTATTTGGTGATGGCATTAATTTTTAAGTTAATAGATGTGTTTTAATGTTTCAGACCAACATTTCTCAGGTGTCTTAAACTGAATAAATGTACTTATTCACTTTATCAGATGCTTGACCACTAGTCCTTTGTTAAATGATAGTAAACTTAGCATTCGAATACATGTATCCAGCATGGGTAAAGTACTTTAGATGATTCTTATATAACTTAAGAATTTAAATTAGATGTATATGGAATATGAAGATTATTGGAGACCCACATTCAAGCCTTATCAACTTTGATTAAAGTTATAGTACATTTTGGGTAAATGTCTGATTATTTTCACTGAAATTATAACTGACCCTGTTTGCTCATGAAGCACTGCAGTGTACCACAATGACTGTTAGTACAGGTTATATCCAGATTTTTTGTGTATGTGTATATTCTTAATTGCATGTATGTGTATGATTTGTTTTCACAATAACCATGTGTTCATTTAATGGCTTTTGTCAGATCTCTCAGTCCTTTTGTCTCGTAAACAAACGGTGAGCAGGTAATGAGTAATGACATTCTCTAAAAGCTTTCTGAAATGAAAAATGCTTTCCTTGGAGTAAGTAATATTATTTATGTTCAATTTTATAATTGTTTCCTTATCCCCACCCAGAACACGAGATTTCAACGCTGAACCAAATGTCTTGGCTGATGAAGACT
>NW_009196029.1:0-20237 GCF_000690835.1 Fulmarus glacialis | reverse complement strand
CGCTGACCCGCCAGCGCTCCCACACACAGAGACTGCTGCATCTTTTGCTTGATGACATGCCTGTGAAACCATACTTGGGTAAGAGGAATTTATTGTGAGGGTAAAAAAGCTTGAAAATATGGAAGTATGAGAGACTTTATTTGAATTCTTTTCTATATAAGCTTGTGACAGTTCATTTGAGATACCGGGTCTGGAATTGCCACTGGAGAGATGGGAAGAAAGATGGTGGTGGTTGTACACTCCAAAGTGAAAGAAATCAGGGCATCTTTTTGTTCATTGCTGCTTTGTCTGTGTTTCATTTTTGAAAAGTCTCAGTGTATACACTGATATAAAAAATAAACTTAGTTTATGGGGTAGGAGAGGGGAATATAAAAAAAATAATTAAAATTATAAAATACTTTATTTTGGGATGCTATCCAGAGTTGTTACTGTGTAGAGAAGGTGGAGGGTCTTCCTTGGTAAACAGTTTTAGACAAAGTTTTCTCAGTCTTAACTTCTGTCTGTTGCATGTTTTCAACCCTCTCTCATGGAAGATAGTAGTAGCTACAGGTCAATTTGGCTTTTGACATTATAACATCACAAAAATGGTATTTCATCCCAATATGACGTAAAATGCGATGTTAAATAAAAAGGCAAGATTTCAGAGTTTCAGAACAGAGTAGAAGTGAATCAAGAGAAATATAAACAGGTGGCAATAAAACTCTTTACATGAAGAAAATAAACAGAATAACAGGAAGATATCATAATGGGCTGCAGCAGTATGGTGTTTTCCCTCACTTTTATAGGTCTGAACACTGTCTCTTCATCCTTGTGGAGATCTGAGTACGGGAAACTGTGTCCAGATACCCTACTCACTTTACAGTGTTCATCCCACTGCATTATTCATGCTGGAGGATGGGGTGTCTTTTTAGGCATTTCTAGTACTGTCTAATCTGTATTTGATAATTGACTACCTTCTGTGAGATAAGAATTGTTTTCATTTTATTAACAGTCAAGGCTGTATTTGTATTAGAAGACTTTCACATGAAAGGTTGGTCAGTGTGTGCTCTCTCCGTCTTTCTCTTTCAGTATTAATAAAGTAGGTGGTATTTTTGCTTCGAGATTTTTTTTTTAGTATATTTATTATATTTCATTACCTTCAGCTGATGGTGAAGGAGGGATGGAAGATGAAAGTCGATCAGTCAGTGCGTTTCTTCACTTTGACACTGCTTCCAAAGGTAAGCATTATGTCTGTTGATTATTTCTCAAGTAAAGTTTTTCTAATCCTGAATGGGGAGAAGGCTGCCTCTAGAAAGGACACTTTGAAAAAGAAAATAATAGAGTTTCTAAACAGCAGCAGTACATGGAACAATTTTATTTAGTGTGGGGGGAAAAAAATGAATTTTAAACCTTGATGTAGATGGAGTGAGTGGAAAATACTGGACTGGAAAGGAAGTTAGAAGAGGCTGTGTTTAAGTATCTATGGAAGGGCAGAATGGGAGGGTGGCAGTCTATGAATTTACTGCTAACAGTAAAAAGAGTGAGACTGTTGCTGAGGCTGAACGTATTTGTATTTTCATGGCAAAGAATATAAAACCCAAGTAAGTAACTTCAGATTCCTTACAATGTTTCTAAGTCTCAACAAAAGACTGCATATCTCTCATTGAAGAGCAGCCTGCTTTTATTTAGGAGGAAAAATTAGAATCTTGTATTTGTAAACATTGGATTACATGCATACATAACAGGAGAACAATACAGTATAATACAAGAATTTAAGGCTCTAGAAAACGTTTTTAAGCCCCTTATACAGATTGATAGCACTTTCTGAAGATTTAATGTTTCCTTTTGAAACTTTACACATTAAGATTTAGACTTACAAAGGTAAGTTAGGCTCCTATTGTCAATTTTTTTTGTTTTCCCCGTAATATTTCTGAATACATTTTGCATTGATTTACATTTCCAGTACGCAGGAAGATCTTGAGTATCCTGGATTCAATTGACTTCAGTCAGGACATTCCAGAGCCTTTACAACTGGATTTTTTTGACCGGGTTCAGATTGAGCAAGTCATTGCTAATTGTGAGCACAAGAATGCACGTGGACAAGTGGTCTGCAACGTCAAGGTGTGCAGTGCTCTATGTTCTCAAGATGCATGTGCTATTTTATATCTTGATGATAATAATAATATGATCAGTGTATTAATAATAACTTTGAAATTTGCTTTCACATAGAAAGTATAGCTGTTTCAAATATGTGCATAATTTATGCAAATTATTTGGATTAGTTTATTTCTTCTGCATTGCAAACACTAATTTCTCATTTGCAGTAGACAGATGCATCAGTTTAAGACACTTTCAGGAAATATTTCCTATCTTAATGTTTTTCCCATCTTGGAACACCCAAGTGATAATGCAGATATGACATCTACCGTATGTATTTCACTGGTCTCCAATACACAACTATGTAGTACTACATATATGTACACAATTATGTATACAACATAGTTGTGTACCGCGGTAGTTCGTAGCAGCTTTAGTTAAGATAGCGTCACGTTGTGATGACTGCTTGACAACTGCATGATAAATAGTCCTGAAAAATTTGTGATCTGAGAGACAAGGGACAGAGCAGGAGCAGAATGTAACGTAAAAGTGATCTTGATGGTGATAGGAATGCAGCTATTTCATATTAGGAACTAGCTCCTTTATATTGCAAAATGTATTTTAGACTTGAGAGGAAACAAACCCTTCCTTCTGTGCAAGAGGACTATAGTGGAGGTTGAAAAGGAAAGGGAGTGTGATGTGTTAGAAGAGCTCATGAAAGGACAGAACAACTTAGGACCAGAAGGAAATGAATGAGTGCAAAAATGAGAAGTGCAGTGAGCAGGGAGAGAGATTAGACAGCTAAAAGTACTGCAGTTAGAGAATAAAGTACAGGAGAACCCTAAAAAACGAGTAGAACTTATTTGAATGTTAGTCCTTCAGTTGCATCTGTCATTGTGTAGCCGTCTCCTAAGTAATTTTAGAAGAGACAAATACATCTTCCTTGTCATTAAAGTTTCTTTTTTAACTTTTTAATTTCAGTACCTTCACAGAGTTCTGGTTGCAGAAGTCAATGCCCTTCAGGGAATGGCAGCAATAGGCCAGAGACCTTTACTTATGGAGGTAAGTATAGAAAAAGTAAATACTGTTTGTTGTTGCTCTTGGTGGATTTCATATGCTGTCAAGCAGTAAGCTTTACTATGAAAGCTTGTGGATTTGAGTCCTAAATTTGAGTTAGTAATTCCTGAAGGAAAAAAAAGAAAAGACATTATAATTTGGTAAGATAAACTACTTCTTAACGTACTGTTCTCTGAACAGCAGACCTGGAGTCTGTTTTCTTTTTTCTTAAACCTTTTCCCTCCCCATTACTGATAACAATTGCAGCTCCCACCCCACTGTACAGAAGGCAGTACATGCTGATGTCAAGATTGGCTGTTGACAAGCACAGTGTGTAGCAGCCAAGTTCATCTTGCCTTTCTCTCACAGGGGATGCCAATTTATTTCTCCTTTCTTCTACACAGCTATAGTTTCAGTGAACTTGGAGCCTAATTATTTTCTGAGGTTCCTGCCATCTTTCAAATTTAGTTGAAATTGGCTAAATGGATTTGAAATTTGAAAGATGAAGGAGGAATGACTCAGACTAAAATGGGAAGAAAATGCACAAATAGATTTTTCATAGTTGTTTTTGTTTTGATTTTAAAGTGTTAGAGATGTTAGAAAAGGATTTCCGTGGTTAATTTTTTATTTTTTACTGTGAACTTGAGACATTCATGATGGAAAGGCCTTGTGAAAAGCAGCTCAGAAATGTATTGGCCTATCTTGTTAAAATGATTAATAGCAGCTTGTTTCTGATAAGCTGAAGAATTACCCTTTTTTTTTTCCTCTTAAAAAAGAAAGACTATTACTAATAGATAAAATTGTAATCTTGAAATCTGTCTTTGCCATTAACTTACTTTAGCATATTATAACTCAATTTCTTTGTTGTGGGTGTTCAGGAGATCAACACTATCCTGCAGTATGTAGTGGAGCGGAACAAGCTGCTGCAATGCCTCCATGCGAAGAGGCATGCTTTAGAGTCATGGAGACAACTGGTGGAAATTATACTCACTGCCTGCCCCCAAGATCTCATACAGGCTGAGGACAGGCAACTGATTATCCGTGATTTGTTGCAGGATGTGCATGACAAGGTAATACTATGCTGGAAATCAACCCTCTCCTTGAACTTTGTTGCTTTATCTTTTTATGTGAAAGAGAAACTGCTCTTCAAGTAGCATTCTTGATTGTAATCCAAAAAAACCTTGTCTGCCTTTAGTATTCTTTTTAGTTTTCTCATTGCTACTATGCTGAAGTTGAATGCACTGTGGACAGAGGGGATACTGTGTTCTTGCATAGCTACTGTTGAACTATGAACCGTATATTGACAAATTTCAAAGACATTTCAATATAATTCAGTATGATGGTAGTCTGGAAAGGGTGTGTGAAAGGGAAACAGCCCATTTTGATGAGGAACATAGAAGAATTCATGGGAGGGATGAAGGCAAACAGTACTGCAGTTGCTGATTTACTGTGTTTAGATGACTCTCTGCAAATCCTACCACTGCTTCTTCTGAAAAATGAAAGAGTTGAATGAAGCTTCAGAGTAGAAAAAGTAAAGATTTTACAATTAGAAGGGCTTTTGGAAATGCGAGAGTTTGCTTTGTCTTAAAATATTTTAAGTCTAGGTGGTTTACTGCTGAATTATAGTAGTAATTTTTGAGACAGACTAGGCAGTTACTACTAACCCAGCCATTCTCAAACACAAAATTTAATGAAGGATCCTTGGGGCTGGGGCTTTTTTTTTTTTTTTTTTTTTTTTTTTTGCTTTATTGTGAGAGTTATGCTGTTTGTAGTTCTCCTGATTAGACAAGTTGTGTTTTGAGAAATATATATGAAAATGTTATATTTTTTCAAGCAAAAGGTAATCGTTTGGATTTTTGTTGTTATTGTTTCCATTATTTTTTCTATAGGAGTTACCTAAAAACTATTAGTGGAGTGCTGGTTTTGTTTTTTATGTGAACAAAATTAAAAAAATGGGAAAAAGGAAGGCCTTTGCTAGTCGAAGGAGTTTCTTTCTTTCCTAAAACCTTTACAGAGCAGAAATTTCAGACTCTAGTTTTCTGTAATACATAATTTTTAGTGAAGATTTTGTTAATTTGAGAAAACAATTATCGTTATTTTCTTTTGAAAATAATTCATCTCTTGTATTAAACAACTATAGTGCTTAAAAGGAAAGCTCCTTGAGTGTCAGTGATAAAGATACCAGGTTTACCTTTTAAATGATGAAATGAACGAAAATAGTAAATGCTAACTTCTCGTTAGTGTTTCTCCAGTCTTAAATGCTCCTTTAATGCTCATGTCTTTGATTCTCACCCCTTTGAGTTTTCTAAATTGTATCTTCACATTTTTAATGGAAAGAGTTCTCTTAAATAGCTGTAAAGCCAAGAGGGTGTTAGTTGTTCTCTCCCTAGCTAGGTTTAGATATTTTACTAATAGAGCAACTCAAATGTCAGCATGTTCCTTCCCTTTTCCCCATCCAGATTTAATTATCATCCTGCCTGTGACTTATGTAAATAAAAAAAAGGCTAATGGTCTTCTCAATTAAAATGTGTTCAACTCATCTTTCTGAACAAGTTTCTGACGCTACTGATTTGGATTTGTTTTAAATAGTGCCATGTTAATGAAATACTTATGCACACGTAAATGAAATAGCTGTGAAAGGCTAAATTAATTGCTTTAATAGCTCATGAAATCAGACCCTTTTCTACTTCTTTTTTTTTTTTTTTTTCTTTTTCTTCTTCTTCTTCTTCTGTATTAAGATCTTAGATGATGATGCAGCTCAGGAGTTGATGCCGGTAGTGGCAGGGGCTGTGTTCACCCTGACTGCCCACCTGAGCCAGTCTGTGAAAACCGAGCAGAAGCAGCCACTTGCACTCCCTATGGTGGGACAGTCCCAATATATCTTGATGCTGGATGGTTCTTTTACCTCATCACCTGGCTCTGAGAGCATATCCATGGGTTTTGCTTCCATTGGTGACTCCTCTCTCCACATCATCTTAAAAAAGCTGCTGGATTTCATTTTGAAAACAGGTGTGTTGACCTTTGCAGTGCATGTGTGGGAATTCCAACGGCCAAGGGTAGAAAGATGGACTGAGCTGCTTCCTGTTACTGCAGTGAGGATTTTTATTGCAGTCAATTAGGTGGATCTTAGATGATTAATATAGATCTAATGTTACTAACAAGAAAAAAATTAATAAAGGCGTATTATTTTTTTTAATCTGAACAACAAGCAGAAGAGAGATGTCTAAATACTGCCACTTTTTTGGAGCAGCATAAACTTGCTGAATTTACGCACAAATACACTTTTATGTGAACAGTAGAGCTCTGACTTAAGAAATCTATTTGTTTTATTTGCCAGCATTGCCGTAGGAAAGTTAAATTAAGTGCCAGTGGAAGATGGTGTTACAGAATTTATATCTATTTGGTTTTAATTATGAGTGTTTCTTCTGAACAGGTGGTGGCTTCCAGAGAGTGAGAACGCACCTTTATGGGTCACTGCTTTATTATTTGCAGATTGCCCAGAGACCAGATGAACCAGACACTTTAGAAGCGGGTATGGTCCAATTGTATTATGGAAAAGAGCAAAAAAAATTGTTATTTAACCCTGAGCAGTACAGTTTCTGCATGCTGAGTTGTCTTCTGGAAATAGTTAGATTATGTAGATAGAAACCACCTTACTCCAAGAGTCTCTGAAATTAGTTGCTTATGCTAAATGATGCAAATCTTCCTCTATTCTGACCTGTATGCTACATATGCATTCAAAATGTATTGTTCTGGATGAGGATATTAAATTTCTGACCTCCAGCACTAAATAAGGTATTTAATTTGTGTCCATTTAAAGCTATGCATCATAGCTACAAAATTGTCAAAGAACGGGAGATTACTTGGACCTACTTGAGAACAGTTACAGCTGTAGAAATGTATTGCCTCCACGTCTATATATACACTCATACCACAGTGATCCTATTTAAAAAAAAAAAAAACCAGCCCAAAGAATATTTAATATTCTTTCTCTTCCTTTAGCTGAAGACCCCCAGGGGGAAAACAAACAAACAAAAAAGCATCACCCCTACCCCCCAAAAAATAAGCCAGCCAGTTGCTGCTTAACCAAGAGAGCTTACGGTGAATACCACGTTTTCTCTCTTAATGGCTTAAATACTTGATTTGTCAGTGTTTCTAATCATTATTTCATCTTAGACCATGGACAAGGATTGAAAAACAAACTTGGGGCTAGTACCTGTGCACGCAGACTCTTACTGCTATTACTTGATCAGCATTTTGAGCTACAGTAGTAAAAATACCTTTGAATTTGTTATCACCCCTTTGTAGTTTATTGCTGGCTTTGGATTCAACCCTTTCCCACTTAAGTCACCTTGTTTACTTCCCTTCAAAACTGAGTATTTTGGTCCCAGTGAAAGTTCTTAGGCCTAATAGTCTGCTTAAAATTATTTTAAGATTCAATACATGTAACGTAGAATACGTATTTGCAAGGGTAGTGTATGTATACAGGCACACACGTTTTTTGTGCTGGCTGGCCTGTGTGTGATACTCAGGAAAGAATGGATTTGTAATAAAACATTTGCACTTCAGTCAAAATGCCCCATTGTTTGGGGCATTTCTGTTGCAAGATAGAGAATACCCTGAAGGATGTAGCCTCAGCCGTACTGTAGCTAAGCTAATGCTCAACTGCCCATCTTTGCATTTTTCATTTTTTGTTTTGCTTGCTTTTTACAGCTAAAAAAACCATGTGGGAACGTCTGACAGCTCCTGAAGATGTGTTTAGTAAATTGCAACGGGAAAATGTGGCAATTATTGAGAGTTACGGGGCAGCTCTCATGGAGGTGGTCTGTCGTGATGCTTGTGATGGTCATGAGATAGGCCGGGTAAATAAATCTATTCCTTTGCAATCACTGTTTGGTTTGTTTTCAAGAACATTTTACTACTGTGCAGAAAAGGGAAATTTCATGAGGTAGAACTAGAACATTTTTTGTAGACGCTTAATCTCTTTCACGTTTCTGTCCTCCCACTCATCCTTCAAGCTGTTGAAAGTAGGGGCATACATGCACATTAATTTTTTTCTCGAAAAAGCTCAGTGTCCTATTGTTTAAAAATAAGGGTAGCAAGCACTGTTGCAAAAGACTGTAGGTATGCTGTGGCATTTATTTGTTATTATTTTTAAATCATGGACTTACCAGTTTATTTTCCCACTTTGGGAAGGTTTGGTGACTTCAGGAAGAAATATTTTCTGATATTAACTTCAGTGGACAGGAATCTAGTCAGAATGCAAACTAGTTTTACATAGCAATAGTGTTTGTAGCAATACTTCATTAAAATATTTTGGCAAAGTTATTGTTCAACAATATATGTAATATTTTGCTAAAGAATAATAGAGAAAAGGTAATTGGCTCATACTTGTCAAGAAATCTTAAAATATTTTCCACATAAAAGACTGATTGTAGTGCAGAAATACATTCTGCTTTTAAGAAGCTGTTAGAAGGAACTGCTTAGCATTTCATATTTCTAGGTATTTGTTAGAAATCTCATTGATCTTATAGATTTAATTCTGTTTTGATTTTTCTTTTTTTTTTTTGTTTTTTTCTTCCCCCATCCCAGATGCTGGCGTTGGCTTTGCTTGATCGTATTGTTTCAGTAGACAAGCAGCAGCAGTGGCTGTTGTATCTCTCCAATAGTGGCTACCTGAAGGTGCTTGTGGATAGCCTAGCAGATGATGATCTGACTCTGCAGAGCTTGCTCACACCTCAGCCCCCTTTACTTAAAGCGCTGTATACCTACGAATCCAAAATGGTAATAGTACTTCAGAAACGATTTTGTGGTACGGTGCGGTTTGTTTTTTTTTTTTAAAGAAAAGTTGGTTGTCTATACTTCACACTGATTGTACTCGGAGATATTTTACTAAAATAATAGTATTTGAAATGATGTTAAAATCAAAAGAGAAAATATGTCATAATATGCCTCATTGTGCATGTCCAATACTCTTCTCCAGGCATTCCTCACTAGAGTAGCTAAAAGTCAGCAAGGGGCATTAGAGCTGTTGCGGTCTGGAGTGATTGTGAGGCTGGCACAGTGTCAAGTGTATGACATGCGACCCGAAACAGACCATCAGGGGTAAGTGTTGGTTCCCTGGTGGATTTTGAAACTGTAATGTAGTCTTGGAAGCATATGATGTCTTTTTATAGCCACAAGTCTTTTGAGTAAGCATTTGTAGGTATATTCTTTTTGTGTGTATGTGTGTTTCTTTAACTTATCAGTTCAGTTTAAAACTGCCTTTATTGAGAGAAAAATTCCAAATAAGTGGGTGTGAAGCTGTATTTGCATGTCCAGTTACTTAGACTATGTAAAATCTTATTTGTTTGATACCTCATATAGGAATTGTCTTATTATTATTATGACTATTATTATATCATTTAGACTGTAATGTTTGAAAAACAGCCTACACTGTAAAATTATTTTGGGGGCTTTGCAGTTGGTGAACAAAAAGTGCGGAGTTCATTCTCCCCCATAAAACACTAATGAGAGAGCAGTGAAGTAAATGTCATTTCAGAAATATTTTATGATGTGTTTTTTAAAAAAAAAAAAAAATCATAATTATATAATCCTTGACAAGTTTCTTGATGTGTTGCCATTTTGTTAGTCATTGTGAGATGACGAAGAGAAGATCTCAGAGAAGGAAATTGCATATTTAGGGGAAATCACCTTGGTTCATTTCAAACCGCGGTTCTTGCTTTAAATTAATTTACAGTTCTTAGTGACACACTGGGGGTTCAAACACTTCGGAAAAATTTAAGACTTAGACAAGTACTCTGTTTAAAAGCGCCAATGAGGTGTATAAGATTGCATGAAACCTGCAGGGCATTTGTAGAGGACTGTATTTATCAGTTGCTTTAGAATTAAGCACACCTTTTCCTAAAATATTTGAGAACATTTAGTTTTATATATAAGTAAAGAAAACGGATGTCATATTTCTATTACAAAGTAATCTGATTTAATGTAGTAAGAAGTAATTTTCTCTGCTTAGAAAAAATGTTTGTCAGCAGCTTTCTAGGTAAATTGCAACAGCTGCGTATCATAAATTTACTGCTTTTCCAATATAAAGTCAGTTCAAGTATAGACCTATTATTGAAATATGAATGTTTGCAGGTTCTTGAGGGTGATTGTAGGCTGAGGCTCTGCCTTGCTGATGGGTTTCACTTTTCTTGCACTGTTTATCTTTTTTCTTCTTTTTTTTCTTCTTTCTTCTTTTTAAACCTCTTCAGAATGTATGGAATGAGAGATCCCCCAGTCTTTGTTCCTGCTCCAGTGGAACGTTATCACCAGATTCTTCTTCCAGCTCTTCAACTGTGCCAAGTGATCCTCACATCCAGCATGGCACAACATCTGCAAGCAGCAGGACAGGTAAGTTCCAAAAATGCTAGAGTGTCACTGCTACTGCTCATTCAAAGAAATTGGGTGTCCTTTTGCTCTGAAAGTAAGCTTTTTTTTTTTTAAAATCCCATCCTCGCTGGTATGGGAGATCACTTCAGAATTCTTCAAAAGTAAAAGCATTGCTTCCTCTCTGCTCACTGCTACATTTTGAGTCATTCATATTTTCCCTTTTCTTCTTGTGGTACAGGTTTTGCAGTTTCTAATTTCCCATTCAGATACTATCCAGGCAATCCTGAGGTGTCAAGATGTTAGTGTTGGATCTCTCCAGGAGCTGGCCTCCCTGACAGGAATAATCAGCAAGGCAGCTTTGCCTGGTAGGAGCTGCAGTTTTGAAGTCTCTTAGCCCCATCTGCATGAATCTCAGGCTTTGTTTTCGATGAATAAATAGTAAGACAAATAAGGGAATATCTACTACAATAGAGTTTTCTTAATATCTAGAGCTCTGGGAAAAATAAAGAAATGTTAAATAATTGTTCTTGAAGTAAGTATGGTGGATTTGCAGTGGACATAGTGCCCTTATCAATATGCATTTGACTTCCCATTTTCTTTTCATTATGCTACCTGACAGTAAGTACTTTTTGTCTTTGAGATGACTTGCAAATAGTATTGTTCAAAGTGCATGTGGTATCTTCAAAAAGAATTTTCATTCAGCAAATTCTATGACCGAGGAAATGAAGACAGAAAATTGTTTGCATACCCATATCTTTGTTAATGTCTTCTCCATTTTTATTTATTTAAAAAAGAAAGCTTCTAGGGAGAAGCACTGTGGATTAGCATACTGACATTTCTCTTGGGTGACTTATCTTCACAGAGGACTAATAATTATTGTGATGGATATAGTGATTTCTTCTGCCTGCTAGAAGACTTTCTTACCATTTCAAAATAACTTCTCTATTTTGATTTAATGGCTTTCTTTGTTCAGGAGAGATGTTTGACTACAATAGAAAGGAGTGCAAAGCTGTAGGTTGAGCCCAAATGTTTCTTTGCTTACAGTATACTGAGCTTTGCACAATAGCTGCAATTTTCATACTAAACTCCCTTCCCCTCCCTGACTTTTAATTACTTAGCAGAACAGTAAGCTACATGCTCTCATGCATCTCCTAGTAGCTGCATTCATATCTGAATGTTTTCCTCAAACAATGTGCAAAATATAAGTTGTATGTTTGGCTGAAATTTTTCTGATCAATGCTTGTATTTAAATGTATATACTGCATAAATCTGTTTTCTTTTGGAAAAAAATGAACAGTTAATTTAATGGCTGTATCTTTTATCAGGAGTGCTAAGTGAGCTGGACATTGATGTTAATGAAGGGACGCAGATGGAGCTACAAGGACATATAGGCCGATTTCAGGTAATAAAGTTGTATATTTAACACTGGTCCTTTTAGAATTGTGTATGTAGAATGAGTTTCTTCCTGGTTTTGTACTCTGACTAGTAGCAGTTGTGAAAGGGATGTTTTCCGCCATGGAGAAGAATGTGTGGTGGTTTGGGTTTTTTTTGGGGGGGTGGGGGTGGTTTGTGTGTGAGTGTGGTGGTTTGTGTGGTATGTGGCTTTGGTGGTTTGGTTCTTTGGGTTGGTTTCCGCCCCCCCCAGCCAAGTAGAAAAGATAACATTTAGCAACATTAGAGTTGCATCAGGGATTTTGTTTCCCTCCCTAGCTTAGGATTCACCTTATGTGGAGGAGAAGAATTTGAGGTCAACACCAAAGTATGTGAAATAATGCAGAAACACTCTGTTACCACTTTGCCACAAGCATGTCTCCATTCCAACAATTTGGAGTATCAAACATGCTTGTGTTTTATTTCTTTCCTTCCCCTTTTAAAAATAACCCTGACTTAGAAACCAGAATGAAAGCTAAGATAGAGTAAATCTTGCTCAAAGGCTATCATTGCAGACCTCTTTACAGCTCAGCATTCGGCATCCAGCAATGTTTTTGAAGCTTTGTGGTTCATGTGAGCAAGGACTTTTGTAAAGAAATATTTCATTGAAAAGTATCTGTAGAAAGGGCAGCCCTATCAAGTACTTCTGGTTGCAGGAGAAGGATGTGTTCTCTGGACACTTTGATAGTAACTATTAGGCTGACCAGCCTGAAGCAGAGTAGCAAGCAGAAAGATTTTTTTGTTGTTGTTGTTTTAAGGAGTTTTAATTAGTTAATTTGAAAACTGAGCTGTTCTGAGCAAAACTGTGCGAATCAGTCATCTGTTATTGTAACTTCTCTCTCTAGTTGGTCCTCTCATTTTCATCAAGTAATAAAAGGATTTTAGTGTTTTACTCTTCCCCAAAAGTAATTACCAAAAAAAATCTTTAATCTTTGATATCTTTTTTTTGCCGTTCCACATAAAACTGACCTAGTCTGAGGCACTTTGGTGATCTTAACAGCCACATGTAAACTAAAAACAAATTTATTGATTGTTACTTTTTTTATGAAACTATTGAATTGGTTTTTCCACTCTACTTTTATGGACCTTACTATCTTCATATCTAGATTTTGTTAGTTTGTCTACATAGGTAAAGGTGTTTTAAGCGGGAATGGGTAAACCTAAACTGTCATTGATGCTAGTCAGTATAATAGTCTGGAAGAGACATAAGACGAAGTTGTGCACTTTTGAATTGCATTGACTTCTCAAGGAACTGTTTTAGGGTGCCATTAATTTTTAAATTAATTAAAGGTGAATTAAAACATTGTGTTTTAAAAATTTAAATTTCATTTACAAAGTGCGAAAGGTTTTATCTGCATTGCTCTCTTGCTATTGTCTTTTAAGGTGAAAAGAACTATGCACTTCATTTGTTGAGATACTAATTAAAATGTTCATTTCTTATGGCAGCGCCAGTGCTTAGGACTTCTGAGTCGGTTTGGTGGTTCAGACAGACTACGTCAGTTTAAACTGCAAGATGATAACGCAGAGGGAGACAGAGTGAACAAGAGGGATGAAACTGAGTTGGCCATGCAACAGGTAAGGACACAAGAAGCTGCTAGAACCTTCAGTCTCAAATTGTGACATTTTACCTGCTGTGCAGATTTGTTTAGTTGTCATACTTTCATATGATAGTGGTAATGCTCTATACTGTTTTTAGTTTGGTATAGGATCCCACATTTTATTTCTATTTAAAGTAAACCTTGAAAATTTGGTTACTTAAATTTGCATTAGCAACCATTATTGTTTTGGGTACAAACTCTGTGAACTTTGAAGCCTTAAATTGATCAGAAATTTTCAAAATGAAGGCTGGGTATAGAAGGCAATGGCTAACACTAAGTTAGAGCCAAAGGGGACTTAAAATTGACCAGAAATTTTAATGAGCGGGTTTGGGAAAGAGGCAAGATTGCAGGTCCTAGACTTGAAATAGAAGAGAAGGCTGTAACTGATCAGAAAAGAGAATCATCACATTCTGGTGAGAAGAGAGGGAGCAAAACATGTTGTTTATTGACATTTATCCATTTAAAATTTAATGCTCCAAGGCCTGCAGATAACTGTAACTGACATGCTGTCACTTTTTTTTTTTTTTGGCAGATCTGTGCAAACGTGATGGAATACTGTGAGTCACTTATGTTGCAAAGCGCCCCCAGTTTTCAGCACGCTGTTTGTTTGTTTACTCCTAGCCTGTCAGAATCAACCAACCGAGATGGGCCTCGTCAGGGTGAGATCTTTGGCTTGCTATTTTACGAGACTGAATGGTGTGACATTTGGGCTAGTAGAAAATAATGAACCAGAGGTTGTAGTTTCACATACGCTTTAAGTTACTTTATGCCAGTACTGTAGCTGCCCATTTTCTAATTCTAGGACACGTGTTTGCGCAGCCTTGCGCTAAGGCAAATCAGGAAACTAATCCCAGTTAAAACAAACGTGACCAAAAAATCCTTTTTAATTCACTTCCCGTGGCAGCCTCAGAAACATATATCGGTAAAAAAATGTGTATGTAAATAAATAGCACAAGACAGGGGAAGGTGAGGATTTCTTTTTTTCAGCATCTGTGGTGGATTACGTTATGTGAAACTAGGACCTCATTTATGGCATGTAAGATGTGTTTTGATGCTGACTGGAACTCTTCATTACGCCACATGGCAAGAGTTTACAGTGTGCTATTATGCAGCTGAGTGGTTAAAACATTTAAATAGTAAGTCTTCTGGTTTAGTTACATTTCACGTGTTACACTCAGTACTGTACTGTGCTGACTGCCTTCTAGTACTGCAGCCACAGCACTTTTTGCCTAGACTGTCATTTGTATTACTTCTGACACAAAAACTTGCCAGTGCTTTCATGTCTTTCACTACTTTATTCACAAGGAGCATACCTTATTGATTTCTTGTTCTTTTTTCAGGTTTTTTTTTTTAAATTTATTATAACTTGTTCATCATCTTTTCTAGATACACAAGCACCAGTGGTCCCATACTGGCACTTGCCTGGCTTGGGCATTATTGTCTACCTGCTGAAACAGAGCACTAGTGATTTCTTCAGTTACTATGACAGCCATCGTCAGAGTGTTAACAAACTGCAAAACGTGGAGCAACTCCCACCAGATGAAATAAAAGAGGTAATAGTTCTTCTGACTGTAGTATCTGTATTGTTTGTAACTTAGATATAGCTGTAACAGAGACTCCAAAGCATCTTAGATAAGTAAATAGTTCCAGTTATTGTGCGTATTCCCTTCTGCTGTTGATGAAGGGGTCCATAGAATGAGTGACCTAAAACTGGAAAATATTGGGCTTAACTTGGTAAAAGTTGTGATTTTCATTACAGTTGCTTGGGGATACATTTAATTTCTCTGTTTTTTGGTCAGCAAGGTTATGCAAATTCAAAATAGAGAGCACAGTTTTGAAGAAATAGTAGCTGACAAGGAAGTTCTTCATCGATAAGTAATTTTATTTGCTTAATTCTTCTGATGCTCTGTGATTTGCTACAATCTTCTTGTTTTTCCTCTTCTTATCACAGCTGTGTCAGTCAGTTATGCCAGCTGGGGTTGACAAAATCTCTACTTCCCAAAAATACGTTTTGGCAAGGCGACGCCTGGTGAAGCTAATAAACAACCGAGCCAAGCTGCTTTCTCTCTGTTCTTGTATCCTTCTAAAATTGAAGTGAACCTCAAGGTGATTTCAATCACCCCCTCCAGAAAAGCAGAGAAATAGAAAGAGGTTCTTTTTACCTAGATTTCTGACCACTTCGAACAACACTTCTGCAAAAAGGTAATTTGAAATACTGAAAATTAAATTAGTAAGAGGGTATTTTTCTGCTATTGTCAGAATGTAAATATTTTCAAGTTGGTAATTCCCATCATGGAGACCCTGCTAGGACTTTCTGCAACATTATAATGGAGGAGTTATTACAGCCCAGCTCTTCAATTCACTATCCAGACCCACTGAACATTCACATGAGCGGTGGAAGAAATATTTTGAAAAATAATTTTGAGGTGCCTATCAGAGCAACTGGAGTTTCCAGTCTTATAGTCAACCTTGCATAAACCTAATCTCACAAACACCAGTAATTCTATGGAAATAACTAGTCACACACAAAATAATTGTCTGCAGCGGATCAGAATTTTCCTCTGAAACCTACTTTGGGAAAGATGTGCTCTTGCAGACTTACCTGTTGTAACTGAAGCTGTTACTGCCATCCCCAGCTTTATAACCTCAGCTTTAATTCACTGTCTCTGCAGCTGAACTGTCATTACAAATCACATGAGCACTCATACTCTGCTCTGGTGCAGAGTGTTGGTTTAAAGCCTCTTCAAGGTGAGTAGCAGTCATTGAAGTGACCTAGCCAGCACTGCACTGGAGCAGGTAGGGAGACCGCAAGAGACATGTTACCAGGCCATAGCAGTGGAGGTGAGAAGCTTCTGCTGGAGGAGGTGACAGATGATTGAGCCAATATCTTCAGCTGCTTCAAAGTGTGTAAATATGCTCATAGAGTAAATGTACAATCTAAAGACAACAAAATTAGACTCCTTCACTTAGATGTGTCTACAGATATTATAGAAACATGTCTCTTCGTTCTTTGGCGTCACCTGGAACACTATCTACTGCATTGCACACCCACTGACTCCCAAGACCCACTGCTGTCCTCCAGAATGTCATTTAAGAAAGGAAGGCTGCAAGGTAAAATTTCTCAAACATCAAAGTGCCTTTGAGTAACTTCTGATGGTTAACTTTAAAAATTATTTGCTACTACTGATATTTTGCCATTTATATTTAATAAAAGAGATTTTGTTTGGATTTGGCGTACCTTTGGATTTTCCACTAGAGAATTGGCAATATAAATATTGATGAGTCATAGACTTTTGGGTTTTGTCTATTACACATAACCTCCAAAGGAAAGTAAAATTAACTATTTTTTTTATTTCTGTTGTTCAAACCAAGTGAAGTTCAAATAATATAATCCGATCAGTGACTGAAAACAATTTATAGGAAAATACTTAAATATAATAATCGAAGATGAAATTAAGAACTAAAATTAATATCGGTGGGTTTAAAAGTATTTTTAGAATTGTAGGCACCATCGATTTGCCAGAAGATTTTAAGGTTGCTGCATTTTGTTTTTAAAAAAAAATTGAAGTTAGAAATGGAAGGAAGTCAGAAAGGGAGAAGTGATCTGGGGAGGAGCTTTTTGCTTAAAGTGCCATGTTGTGTGATCAAAATTATTTATGGCTCTTAACATATTTCCTCTAAATCATGTAAGTCAAAAAATTAGTGTCATTTCTAATGCACAAGTTTACGGACTAATTTGGAACACTGTGTTTTAAACTCATTTTATAACTTGATGTGGAGAAGATAGTGTGGAGCAGCCAACGTAATTTTAACGTCTCATTTTTCTATCACTAGATTCCTTTGGTTCAGAGCCTAACTTGGATTTCAGTAGTGGACTGAATCGAGTGAGCCAGCATGATATAGAACAGGTGAGATGTGACAGTCTACTGAAAAGTATAGCGTGCGCTTGATTACCATACAGCTATTGAAAGCAGCCTGACTGTAGTTTTCCCACCTCTAAACAAGCTGTGGTAACATCAACAGGATATAACTTAATTTAGGATTAATGAAATGTTGCAAAATGTTTTTCAAAGTATTATGAAGCAGGTAAGCAGTTGTGCTGCTGCTGCACACGTATTTTCAAGTCTTAATATAATAAATGAAAAATGAGGTAGACTTAGAAAAAAAATTAATCATTCTTTTTCTCTTGTAAACCAGTCAAACGGTACGTATTTTTTAATAATAGCTTTCTGAAAATATCAGTTATCCTTGGAAGACTTGCAATATGAGGACAGGATTCCAAATTTTCTGTGATCCTATAGCTGTTTACTACAAGTCAGCTGCAGCTAGGCTATAGAGAAATGAGATCAAAAAGAGTAACAGAAATGGAGGAGAATAAAATGTGAATGCTAGCAAAGAAGTGATTTCTGCTTACATAGCAACTTAATAGTTTGTGTAAATTTGATGCAGAGATGGTAGAAAAAAAGATCATTTTTATTAATAAATCCCATTGACATTTCTACTGCTGTTTGTGCAGAAAAAAACTGTGCTCAAAAACCTGTGCAGTCTCAAATACCTTTATAAGATGTAGAATTATAAGAACAGTTGTATGTGTTTTTTGTGATGAGGCATCTGTCTTTTATTTCATTTGTTCAAATGTAAAATACACAGTACGATCTCGCTAAAATACTTAGAACGTGATTAATTTTTTCAGGAATTGTTTACATATGTATTAATGAAAAAATGTTGTCTATGCACATAGACTCTAACTCCTAAACAGTCCTTAAAGGACTAGGAAAATTTTAGTTGGAAGAAGTGTTTGTATGACTATGACTGAAGAAGCTGAATTATGTAAGACTGTAATTCCTAAAACAGGAATTTAATTCCTAAAACTTGGAGAGGTTGTAAGGTGGTAATATTCGGATAATCTGTAAATGCTCAGAGTTACCCAAAAACCTCTGTTGAAAGACTACCCATTATATAATTTGGAGAGAAAAACATAAGGGAAGAATGCATATTAGAGGAGTCAGAAAAAACATACTTTTGAAAGTGCTTTAGAGAATAAATCATAGTGAAAGGGTTGACAGGTAGTTGATGATGAATAAGCTGACACTGCAGAAAGAGAAGATTTTGTATTGATGACTCAACAAATCTCTGTTTCTCAGCTTCAGATTGAAGCCACGAACAGCTTTGGTGAATCTCTGCAGAAGAAGCTTCTGGACATCGAGGGGTTATATTCTAAGGTTCGGTCGCGATACACCTTTATTCAAGCTCTTGTTAGACGCATCCGTGGTCTCCTAAGGATATCAAGGACTTAAAAGACTGATACATGTTGCTTGTCCCTTGAAGCGATGTACTAGGGCAGGCCTTCTGGATCGTCAGATTTTATAGATCATACATTTTCTAAATAATGTCAAAAATATTTTGTTACTTTTTTTTCTTATCCCTATGGATCTTTTTTGTGTATTCTTTCCTACTGCTCCCAACTTGACAGGAAAAATAAAGGATTGTTCTTAACTGAGTTATGATTAATGTAAAATTTCAAGAAAGCAAGAATCCTAATGGAGGACATAAAGGAAACAAAAGAAGTTCTGCAACTGTGATGATATTACATGTATGGATGCTTTTGGAGAAAACTAAAATGTCTGTGTCTGTTTATGCTGTTCTTCACACACGGGTTTAATGAAAACATGGGGTTCAAGTTTCAGCACTTGCAGACTGTGATCACTCTGGTGTGGATTCCAAACGGAAGGTGATCATTTTGCGCTGTAAACTGCTTGTTTTACTCCCTCTTGTCCTGCCTTTTTTCAGCTGACAGAAGTACAAGCTTCTTCTCTTTGGACAAGTCTAGATAAGAAAAACAAAAAAAAAATGGGGAAGGTCACAGAGGGTGACTGCCCTAGGTTTGGTTCTTACAGCTTGGGGGAGTAAAGTTTTCTGTGCTGTTCTTGCTAGAACAGGAGTATAAAGACTGAGTAAAATGCATGAGGAGGAAGCCAACATGCTTGAGTGGTAGATTGGTTCTGTAGTTACAGAATGTTCTCATAAGAGATACTCGTATCTCCTTGTCTCTTATGTAAAACAAACAAACAAACAAAAAATGCCAAAACCAAACAAAAAACCCACAAACAAATAGTGTAACCACTGATTATTGACTGTTGGATTTCTCTCTTATTACAGTCTGATCTTAAAGCCCAGTTCTCCATGTGTGCCTTGTAAATTGTATCCTGAGTTTTCATTAGTTAGTATTTCACATTTTTTACGATTTTATACTTACTAATCTGCACAAACTAATTACATGAATGCTATCTTTTATGCAGGGATGATGATAGTCCTGCTATCAGATGATGGTTATTAGCTATTCCATAGGAGCAGCTAGATATTAATGGTTTACATAGTTGGGACTGTCTGTTGATTCTCAACAGCGTTTTTCTTGTTTCTCCACCATCCAACAGGAGGAAATAATGTAGAGAGTTTCTCATTAAATACAAGAATATAACTTTGGAATTCTGCTGGCTCAGAAGAATTCACTACATTTTAGGAAGTATCATTATGGTGACCAGCTGATCGTTGTGTGGAATTTCAGTAACATTTTTACCGTGACTTTACCCCGTGGTGCTCTGTATCCTTCACCTAGCTCATGGTGTGCGGTAACCGGAGTCGCTCTCTGCTCTCGGTGGAAAGTGCAACGCCAGCGCCTCTTCGGCTGCTGCTTTGGCCGAGTAC
>NW_009196028.1:0-31284 GCF_000690835.1 Fulmarus glacialis | reverse complement strand
AGGAAAGATGGCGCTGCCGAGGGTGAGCCGGCGCGGCTCCTCGGAGGATTTCCAGTCAGCTGGAGCGCGGCTTTCCCCCACCGCTGGCGGCTGAGCCTTGGACCTCCCTGGCAGCAAGCGAGGGGGCCAAGACCGCTCTCCCGCCCCCTCCCCGGCTAAAGCGGTGACGGGCACTTGCACAACCTCCCTGTCCAAGCGACTATTCAAGCGAGTCGGCACCACGTGAGGACAGAAGGCTTACCGAGCAGGGCGTACGCATTAACAGCAGAAGAAAGAAAAAAAAAAGTGCGGGTTTTTTGCTCCCAGAAGAGGCACAGTGGAACATTGATAATAGGAGCAGTATAAGGTTACAAATCTTTCAGATGTAGCAGATCCACTTAGAGCTCTAGAAAACTGCAGTGAAGTGGGAGGAATGAGGAAGAGCTGTGACAACGCTGCAGCAGGTACTTTCAGTATTGGCTCCCTCAAGTCATGAGATTTTATATGGCCTCAGACTTCCACCTCCTTTTTCCCATAAAATTAGAGGCGTATAAAACCGGAACAAACGTCATGAACATCTCAAAACAACTACTTGGTTTCTCGTAAAGCAGTGCTAGCACTGTTTATAAAAATTATGTTTACCTGCAAAGGAGCAGAAGGGTCAGCTCCAAAGAAACAACCTGAAGTATGGTTTCCAAACCCCACTGTAGCTTTCCTGAGTGCCCTCGCTAGCTTAATCCCTTCATTCACAACCCAAAACCAGGAATTAAAGCAACAAGTTCTTAAATGGCTCAGTGGAAGGAGTGAAAGGCAATCAGTGGCCTGAGCTACTCTTTTAGGGGTAGCCAGCCACCCGACTTCATGCTTAACCCTGGTGCAGAAGGGCCTAGATCATCTCCGTGAATTGGAGATGTTTCACACCATGGCATGGTTGCACTTCATCTAGCTGTTCCTCCAGCTGAAGCTGTACAGTAGGTGGAAAACAGCTGTGCAATCCACTGAATCTCATTTCACAATACAGAAAAGTGCTCAGACTTTGAAGACACTCACAACTGCAAGAGTGACTAGCCCACGTACCTTCCTAAGGTTGTGACAGTACAAAACAGAAGAGTATCTAAGAACTTGCAAGACTAGATTACCTGTATGCCTGCTCAGCTGTGAGCAGAAAGCAGTTGGTTGGCTTTTCTTGGGATACAAATGACTTTATTCCCTCACACAGCTCAACATGAAATGGAAAATGCTCATTTCTCCCTGACCTTAGCTTATGGTTTGTAGCATTTTGGGGTGGTTTTGGGTTCGGGGTTGTGGTGGGGTTTTTTTGTTCTTTATTCTTAAAGCTTAGTTGATTAAATGAATGTTCCATTTGGATTTGTGTAATTTTTACTTCATTTATGAACCAGGTCAGAGTCTTGGTCAGGCAGGTAATGTGCTGTCTCTGAATACACTTAAGTGAGAAGGTGAAATATACTTAAAACCAGAAAATCTCGCAAATTCCTTTCAAGAAGTAATGCTACCAGTAGTGTCACTTACCTTCCTGTACTATATAATTTTTTTTTTTTTTCCTTTTAACAGCAGAGTCAGGTCACTACGCATGCAAAAAAGCAAACTACTAACTGCATGTAGGTGCATACACATGATTCTGCATAGAAATGCAACCAACCAACAGCATTCAAAGAAACCCCAATTAACTGCAGGACTTCATTCAGTTTTTCCATTTCTGTCCTTATGTTTTCTTATTGCCTATAATTATAGACATTAAAATTAGAGGAGGAAAGAATACATAAAGCACCTTGGGATGCTAAAGAGTTAATTACTTTAACAGCATATATACAGTTCATCCACCAAATCACATAAAAATAAAGTGTGACTAACACAAAAACATGCTGCTGCTGCTGGTATGCAGCATAGAGTGCAAGAGTGAACTGCAGACAAGAACAGGGATACCAAAGTTTTATTTTAGCTCCTGGCTTTCACATGCCTAATTCAGCACACCGTAAGAATCCGTTCTAGATACGTCTTTAAAACATTACTGAACATGGTCTACATGCCTTTATATTTTTGATCCAGGTCCTTTTGAGCTGACAACCCTTCATTTCAATACAACATAAAAATGCCAGTCCTTCCATTCATCTACCATATAAAGAAAAAGTACACGATGTAACCAGAGGTAATTTTTTTCACCTGTCGGAGCACAGGGGGGCACAGTTCTGAGAAACAGTGGTCCAGGGAGAGAAACAGTAGCTGATCTTCTTTTTGTCACTCTGAAAAAATCTCTGCTATCAACTTCAAAAAGGGATGGCTGGGACCCATACTGTTTGGCAGCAGCAGTCAGTGCAGACATTTAGCTGTTGGAACAGTTACTCTGTGTGTATTTTTAAGACTGAGTAACCCACATTCAATATATTGACTAACTGAAATGCAGGCCCCATTTCAGTTCAACTCCCAGCCATCTTTTAATGAGATTGGCAAAAAAGACTAACATCGTAGAAGATTGAGTTAGCCCAAGTGGCTTTGCATATTGTAGAATTCAGTCAAAATTAGTATCTTCTCACCTTTAAAAGTTCAGACTATAAAATCATTATACATTAATAGTAGAAAGCCACCTTCTGTTTCTGCCCTCATCTGTCAATGAGTAATGCTTTCAGGACAATCAAACAATTCAGTATATTTTCCTTAAATTCACTCTTACAACACTAAAAGCATTTAAACACTGTAGTGCTGCTTGAGAGATCTTGTAGGATGTTTTTTCTCAAGAAGCAGTTTTACAGAGAATTAAGTTTTAATGCTACCAAAGAACAACTGCAAGCTGGCTTTTTTTTTTTTTTAATAGATCTTTTTCAGCAAGTCATGTGGTAGCTTCCCAGTAAGAAGGAAACTGCATTTCAAGATGTTTACTGTACTTCCGTGTTTTCTTTGCCTTTTATTCTTTCTGCTGAAGACTGACTGGAGCAACACACACACACAAAAACCTCAACCTAAAAACAATGCTGTAATTAAGTATTCTGAGAACATGCTGTTTCCTTGTTCAAGGCTTATAATTAAGTCATGTCTCATTTTCATGTACCAGTTTTAGGGTTTGTTTTTTGTTTGTTTGAGGGTATTTTTAAACAAATGACATTTTTACTGTTTAAAGATACTAGAGTCCTAAAGGCTGCGGTTTTATCTTTTAAAATCTTAAGACACAAAGCAAGATCTTTTGTGTGGCTTTCTTTTACTGTGTACCATATTCAATTTCTTTCTGAAATGCCACAAATTTAGGAGGTTACCTCAATTCTTACTTTACGATACTGCAAGCGGATATTCTTTATCAACTAAGACAAAAAGCTGAAGGCAAAACCATGCCTTTGGCTCTATTAGAATAAATTCAGAGTAGTTCCATTGAAGCTGTCCAAATTCTGCCGTGTTAATCCAGAAGTCTTTTGTTTCCAATTGCTATGCAGTCTCTATCATCACGACAGGCTGCTGCTGTTTTCTCTTTCAAATTCATGTTCAATGAGTTCATGCAAAGGTTTTAAACAAACAGGTTCTCACAGATTTGGCTGCAGTACTTTAAGATATTACTGCCCCCACCTGTCCACCTTGTACCATTCTTCTGCTGAAGGTTACCACCTCTGAAGCAAAACGGGACTTGTCCAGTTTACACTTCACACCAGTCCATATTGCAGCTTGCTATTTCTTGTGGTAACTGTACACCACTGCAGATACCACCACCACAGACCATTTGTCAAAGATGCAAAACAACTAAAGGGTCATCTACTTTTGGGAGTTTTGCGTAGATGCAACAATATCAATGCAGACATGTTGGATAAATACTGGTGTAAAACTGGACTGGTGTTTGCATGTCTGTAAATACCTTCAGACAGTACAGCACATCTGTATGAAAGCCCTACAGCTCCTCAACATAATGCCCGTCCTCTGTTTCACGACTGCCTCTGCAAAACATAGAACTGCTATGCAAAATAGTTACTATCTGGGCTGGCGTAAAAGCAATGTGGTGCAGGGAGCCCTCCAGCTATGGATTTGTAAAGACAGACAGAAAGAACACATTTCAGGCATTATTCTGTATTTATCTTGAACTCCATCCAAAAAGGATGTTAAAAATAAAATGAAATTTTATTGAAGCAATTAACATTGCTTTTAGATGAGGACACTATCAATACATCACTAGAAGAGAACGTTGTACTAGGTTATCATGAGCAAATTACAAAATGACAATCTAAATGGTAGGCCTAAAGTTTCTTTCATAATTATTGTAAAGTCTGTAGGTCATTGCAAGGGCATTTCCTTAGCAAACAAAATTACTCAACACTAACAATCACAAGTAATTAAAAAGAAGTATGTGGAAGGGAAGCTACTGCTCCAGGCAAATGCTATATGGAAGGGGAAAAAGCAAAAAATAGGTAATAATAATTTTAAAATTGCATAAGCAGAAGGGCAGGTGATACCTTGAACATACCCTTAAACTTCATCAGGTATGCCGGGGCAAAAGCCTGTGTTTATACCTCTACATTACATCTTGTTTTGAGATGGGCTAAAACCACAGCATTTAGGTTTCAGATCACCACCTTCCATAGCACAGACACAAAAAGCATAAGGATCTTAAAAGTCAGCATGACCAGATTTCTAAAGACAAGTTCTTTAGAAGGTGGAATTCCCATAGCTTTTATTCTCTTCAATTTATAAACAATCCTAACAATCCTAATCTGTTTATAAGATTATGTAACACTGACCATTGTCATTTACTCTTTGTCTCATGAGCAGCAAAGTCACTGTCTTAAGACTAGGTATGGTGCTGTCCAAGCTCCCTGGGAACTCTCATTAAAACTTACTTAAAACATACCTGGAATCAAAACTGATTCTCTGGCACTTACAGGAAACCAGTAGTACATATAGGGACATTACAAAACGGCTTGCTTAGTCTTTCTTAAAGGTCTAAAACTAGAGTCATCCGTGACCACAATACAATGTATGACTTGTCCCTAAGCACTTAAAATTAAATCCCTCAAAATGTGGGTATCACAGGTAACAAACTATTTCTCCCATGACAGAAGTTTGAGAGGCTTCATGGAATCTTAGTAACGCTGTGTACGTCTCTTGGCATTTTGCCAGCTAAGCGCAGGACATACCAAACGGATTACACTAAATGTGAAACATATATCCAGCCTACTGTTTTAATGAATGTTTTCCATGCAGGTGAGTATTATAAGAATGTCAACAAAAATTTATAGCTGATAAACTGGATGAGTAAACTTAAATGGATTTGGAGTTGCCAAAAGAGCTGGGAGCTGCATTTCTTTTTCTAGCTCAGTTGCTCCAGACAAACCACTGGGGCAGGTCAGGACCTCTGTTTCTCAAACCTTTAGTGGGGGTAATGCACCTGGCTTCAGCACGAGGACAAACTTCGTCCATTCATTCCTGCAAAAGTGACCCTAATGCAAACACCAGAGAATATTCAAAATAATTTTACTGAAAACTGTAGGTACTCAGGAGACACATTTTTTCCCCCCTCTTGAAAGATTAATGATTATTTCAGCACCTACAAGAATTGCCAGAATCCTTGATCAATGAAGCGCCCATTGAATCGACTCAAGCCCCACTTATGCAACAGCGTAAGCCAAGAGCCTGCCTCCATATGAAAAAATCCTCACTTGTCTGAATGGTACCCGTGCAAACCCCTTACGTAACAGAACTACGTCCTCATGCAGTCCAGGATGCCACATCGCTCACTGCACTGGTACAAACGTCTCAGGAGTAAGAGTTACAGAAATTGACTCATGCACGTTCATCAAGCAGACATACTTTAATATGGGCTCTATTTTTTTTTTCCAAGTGACTTAGTACATAAACAGCACTAAAAATACTAAAATACTACTTTATACCTATCCATGTGTAAAAAAAGCATTACGTGTTCGATTCTCATTGTAACAAAAAGGAAAGACTACTGCAGCAAACAAAGAGAATAAGGCGTACTAGAAGGATCACGGAGTATCTCAAGTTGGAAAGGAACCATAAGGATCAAGTCCAACTCCCTGCTCCTCGCAGGACTAACTAGAACTAAACCATATGACTAAGAGTGTCGTTCAGACGCTCCTTGAACTCTGACAGGCTTGATGCAGTGACCCCTTCCCTGGGGAGCCTGTTCCAGTGACTGACCACCCTCTCAGTGAAGAGCCTTTTCCTAATGTCCAATCTGAACTTCTCCTGATGCAGCTTCATTCCATTTCTCGTGTCCTGTCATACTCTCATACTGTCTGACTACAAGTTTCTTGTTTTGGTACTAGTCAGAATTTTAGTATTTTGATGCTTGCACTGGAAGCAGGGAAGGCAGGCAGTAGTTTTATGGCTAGAAATGTAATAAAGAGCCTTAGGAATGTGAAAAGAACCTTGTCTCTTCAGCTCAGTCCTTGGTGAAAGAAGGTGCCCAACCTCTTCAGGGAGCGGCTACATTAAGATACTACTCACACTCACTTTGTTTACAGCTAAGTTCTCAGCCCAGTGGATCCAAATAATCTGGTGCTCAAATTATTGCCTATAACTTTGATAGCTGCTACAAGTGTCACAGTTCCACGGAAGAGCTCTGTTTTCTCACCACTAGGACTGCAGATAGGCACGAAGGCAATGGCAGCCTGTAAGAAAGGATCTAAAAAATGGAAGACATCACTGCCTGGAATCCTCTAAGATTGTTTCAGCAAGTGCAAAGATCTTCAGGTAGTCTAAACTGGTGGTATAGATCTATTGAAAGGAGGAAAGCTACACTATAACTCCAATTAACCCTTTGTATATAAATATTCAACATGCATTTTGATGTCTATAGAATACTTCACAAAAGTGCCACAATATTCTGAAAAAGCTTTAATTGTTAGTGAGTTAGTGAGCAAACAGCCACCTAAGTTTTTGGCACTTTTTACCTACTAGCAAAATAAACCACATTCAGCAAACAATCATTTCCAAAGGTATGGCTCTCTATTAAAAGGGCTTCTTCACCACACGAAGCTGTCATGATTCCAAAAGGTTATTAAGCACTTACAAAGTTTAAGATGCAAAATCATCTTGAAAACTTACCTGTCAATACAGGTTCTATTATGTTGATTCTCTCAGCATTTTCTGAATACAATTTATCAGCCGTGGTCATATTGACAAATACAGTTTTAAAGGCCTGGAACTATGCCCTGAGGAATTTCAATCACACTAAAAAGATACTTTATTTAAAAAAAAAAATTAGGCAATTTAGTCTAATGAAGTAGTTCAATATGCCTAGCAAGTTGACAAATAACAATCTTTCCTCAATATTCACTTCGGAGTCCTCCACACCTGGTCCCAGCCATGACGGTTTACTTAGAGGACAGAAGGGTACAACTAAGCCTCCTTCTGCCATCTCCTGCTTTGACAGTTAACAGTGGACAGCTTAACGCTGACATGAGAAAGCCACTGCATGACTGGAAAGAGTCACTCATTGTTTAGTGAACATCTTGGTGGCAATTTGAACTTGGAGATTTTTCAAGACCTCTTCTGTTTTGTTGTGTTCTCTTAATACCAAGGATGCTGATCCGCTGTTTATCCTTCCAGCTTCCCGGCAATGACCCACAATCTTGCAACCACAAACTATGATTACTGCTACTTCCTCCCAGCACAACTCTTCTAGAAGAGCTTATCAGTTAGCTGCAGCTGGCTCAGAAGGTACAGCTGGCTGCCCTCTCCACTGTCCACACCCCAAATTATTCATGATGTATGTGTCAGCATATGCTACGTGGTAACTTCTCTTTAAAAATTCAGTGAGACTGACAACATTGAGCTCTTCCCCTTCAATCTTTGTCCCTGCATATCTGCACTCTGGATTCCTAATCCTACTAGATGGCAGTTGTTTCACCTATACTTAGCTAACTTAAAAACTTAAGAAAGTTTCTTTACCCATTTTTTTCAGTATTTTTACAAGCTCTCCTCCCAACTAGAACCACTGCAGCAGTTAAGAGTAAAAAGATTCTTTTCTAAGCTACCCCTTTCTTCATGCTTTGCACCTCAAGAGGCATTACTTGCCCTAACAATTGCATAAAATACTGGTTCATAATTTAGAAGCACTCAGAGTCCCCAGGCACTGCCCAGCTAAGTTACATGAAAGAGATTCCCCATCAGATCAGGGAAGGCAGCAGAAAGAAGCCCTATCTAGCAGGGTAGGTGTATGTGTGAGAAACGGGCAAAAAGTTGTTCAGGTCTCTAAAGGGTAGAGACAAACATTGCAGGGTGGCTGTGGGAAGGAAAACAAGGTTAGGTGGGCTGATTGGTCAACTACAACCTATTTCTGTATCAGGCCTTCTGTCCTGTGAACCAGAGATGTTCTAGCTTCAGTTAAGCAGCAAATGGCAACTTCTCTTTTCATCTTCCTCTTTTTTTTCTTCCCCTCCCTCTGCCCCTGTAAAGCACAGCATAATACATGTGTGGCCAGCAAGATGCCACATCGGGCACGTTAAGAACAAGGTGTTTCAAGGAAATAGTTTTACATCCAAAAGTTTCAAGGTTACCTGGTCAATGGCTTTCCACAAGCCTGTCTTTTCATGTTTTCATTCTGAAAAGTTGAAATGCTTTTCTACATCAGTTGTATCAGTATCGGAAAGAATATTATGTGCAAAAATATGCTTCAGCATTACCTGCATTTTCTTAAAGCTTGAGTCTTCTCATATAATTTATGGTTAATCCAAACAGAATGCGTTTTTACCTCTTTCCCAATTCATAAATAAAAAGTTAAGGCTATGAAAATTCACATACTTTGCACTGAAACAGTAATTCTGAGTGTGAAGTGCACCACATATGAAGTAGGAGTGGAAAAAAGCCTAGCTAAATTAAGTAAAAGCACCTACCTACCTCTGCTCTAATTCAATTGCTTGTCATTGTATGATGATACCATTCAGCTTTCAATGAATTTGGAATGGATTCTCAGGAAACATAAATCATTATGTAAACAAGACTTAGAGATATCTTCATGAAATACAACTCAAGCTGTAAAAACATTAAGAGCAGTTAGTACAGCCAACAATAGAAATGGGGGGTCACGATTCATTTACACAACGAATCTACCTCTTATGCTGGTTAGACTCACTATCTGCACTTGTCCCATGGCAGCTTGTTAACGAGCTTATAACTCATTCCCAAGCAAACCGTGAACTCCCAAACCAAAGGATTTTTATACCACAAAAATTGGGGTCAAAGGAGGCTTACACTAGTATACGTTGCATGTGCTTAACTGCACGCTTTGGCTTACACATTTCAATTAACTTCTCTTTGTAGACAAAGCTTGAGAAACTTTGCCCTGCTTTCTATAGCACTACTACTTACCAATGTAAAACTTCCATCTTCTGAGTATATGAAAAACCCTTCATTATTTATGCAAAGCTAACTGTATTAAGCACCTCAACTATATAGAAATGATTATATCCCAAAGATTTTATAGCGTTAGTACTACATTAAAAAAATACCATAACAGTTTGCAAAATAAGCTTATGCAAAGCCACGTTCATTCTCTTTTGAGGGGCTTGTATTTACTTCTACTACATGTAACAGGAGCCTTGCAGAATCGCACAGTGGCTTAATACACACTAATGGCACACTGCCTTTATAAGCTTATGTGGTTACAATTTTCCACTCATTATAGCATCACTGAAGCAAGAAAGCCTTCTACAAATATCATGCATCTCACCTGCACCTATGTTAACTGAACTGGCTAATGCATTTCTATACCGTTTGTCCTCTGGCCTTTCAAAAAAAAAAAAAACCCCAGAGGTCAGCACTGTGGGTTCTAATAGAAGTCTCCTGAAACTTTAAGGAATGAAATCCTCACTGGGCTTCACAGTAAAGAGAAAAACTGAAGAAAGGCTGGAGTGGAAGAACACAGGTATACAAAAGCTGAGCAGAACACACAAACAAACAAAAAAACTGGTAAAATCTGTACTTCTAAGTTTGTCACGGCACATACATCAATTAGACCAGACAGATATGCTTAAGAGGTTCAACACTTTAAGGGACTTCTCACAGACCTAGAGATTGAACAACACTCAGTCCCAAATACTAAATTAAATTCTTCAGCCAGCACTAATCCATTCTATAAAAGGGTGTATCAGTGCCATGTTCCTGAAGTTGTCTTCTTCTCCACTGAGTTTGTTACCTGAGAACTCCCACAGTCGCTAACAGTGATACTTTCCTCAATACTTTTCTGAGTACAGACACAAAATCTACTACCTGATGAAGAGACCTGGACCTCTTACTCCAGTAAAAGCATTCCAAACCTTGCAATATGAAAAAGAGTAAAATAATGGTTATATTGAATAGATCCATCAATTTCTAAGATATCTGTGAATTAATTAAGTTTTCTGCATTTACTGTCAGAGCAGGATTAATACCATAGCAAAGAATCTGTAAACCTTGTTTTAGCAAGAGTATCGTTCCCCAAAGAACAAATAGCTTCATACTGAACAGTGGTCCTTGTCAGAGCTATGACACATCTTCGTTATTTACCTTCACGAATTTGTCAGGAGGAAGGGGTTATAGACTCACACTAAGCTCTGTACGTAAGGCTGCAAACTGCAGTTCCTCACTTAGGTGCCAAGAGGATCTGAGTTGCACATTCAGTAAAAAGTTGTGTTCCAGAAAATTCCCTTAAAAAAAACCCCACAGGACTCATGACTATATGAACACAGTTTCTTTTTAGACTTGTATCAAATACTGTGAGATAAGAAGTGCTGAGGCTTACCTGGCCAGAGGGAAAAAAAACCAGGCTTGATTTAGAAACAAGCATAGGCTTCTCTTTTCCTCAGCATAGATGAAACTATCATATTCAGTGTCCATCAATGTTTTCTAAGGTAAGAACATCACCAGTTAGGTAGCTTTTCAAGAACAGAGGAAACAGCTTAATTTGTGCATTCCCTCTAATGAATCATGACATCACCTCTGAGAGACTAAACTTGAGTCAAAATTCCCATCCCAGATAATGGTAAAGGCATGTCCAAATTCGGTCTCCACAACCCTAGTATGCCAAAGCAGCTGTAGCAAAACCAGCCGCCCAGCTCTCCAGCTAGCATTCCTCCCATGGAGACAAAGTAGTATCACCATCTTATAAGCAACTGATCGTGCTCTGCACGTTAAGTCTGCGGTGGGACAGCGTACAGTTAATACGAAGACAAATGAAGTTGAGGCAAACGCCAGAATTACCTAGATGATTTGCGAAGCCTAGGATTCTTAAGTACAGAGCTTGAGTATTTCTGCTTGAAGCTCCTGAAAGGGAACCAATCTCAAGAGCAATCATTTAAAGACAGCAGCCTACTCTCCCAGAGTCAATCAGGTACAACCCCAGACCAAAGATCAGTTAAAAGCTGCTGAAAAACAACATGTTCTGATCAACATTGTATGTCTCCTGATGAAGCTTCCTCCCCTCGCAAACTAAAAACCTTCACTGTTTGAAGAAGATACTGAATTCTCACCAGTATTTCCAATGGACAGACAAAAAAAAAAAAAAAAAGCTATTTTGGGCAAACAGGGATGTTTACCTGACATCCTTAAAAAAATTCTGAGTATTACTTTACACAGAGCTGTCCTATCATATTCACTGTTTCATTTCTGGCACTTATCACTGCAAAGATTATGCTTGTCACCTCTTCTAACCTAACCAAGACAGAGAGCTGCTCTAGAAATAGTTATAGCAGTTTTTCTGCTCACCTGGAACCTACTGAATGCTTTCCCCCACAACTGATTCACATTAAACAAACCACATGTCACCTCACTGCAGTACAAAAAACACTGACAACTTTGAACTACCCTGCAGAAGACCAAGTGCTTGCTTCTAAATGTCACAGGAGACCAAAGTTACGGCAGCATTAACTAAGGAGAGCAGTAAGTCACAATTTATGGGCACTGGCTAAACAATCACAAACATCCACTCATGAACTGTTCTATACACACCTGCAAAAGCTCATCTGTTTACATTTTGAACTGCCCTTCCTAAGGCTATGTCTGAACTGCTATTCTTTGACAGGCTACCATGGACACTTAAAGACAATTGATCAGCTATCTTATTCCAGATTATTTTGAAGCCAGCTTGTTTTACACTAGACTCCATGAATTGACAGCAATGCATTTTCACTTCACAATAATATGGGCAGCCCGTATTTACCTTCCGTACCTTCTCTTTACATCATACAATTACCTAGTTTTGTTTCCTGCATCACCATGCTGTCTCTGCATTGGTCCTGCACTGTTGCCAATATATAAGCCCTCAGCCTTATACTGAAAATATATTAGCTACAATTCCAACTACCTTTTAAATATGCAACAATTGCCTATCGAGATCAGAATCCAACAGTTCTCCAATTTATGCCCATTTTATATTTATGTTAAAGGCACTGGGGTAAAATAGCATCCATTCAATGACACCAAGAACTGAACAGCATAAAGCAAATTATTCCTATGAGCAGCAGTTTTTTGGTTTTCAGGCTTGAAGGAATTAGTGTAGTCTGCGTTCTAGTGAAATAACCTTCATATCTTATTGATCATGGATTACTTATCTCATTCCATTGTTCTAGTGCTAATTTTTTTCATTTAACTCTCTAACGGAGATGGTTGTCTTAGCCTAGTTTTCACACATAAAACTACACATAAACCAGGGAAAGAAACTGAATTTAGATTTTTTTGGACATCTATAAACACAGCAAGAAATCTTCAGCTGAATTCCAACTTCTACTATGCTTTAAGTTTTATTAGGGACTTGCAGACTGAAGATTTATTCTGCATCACTAGCTACATCTGATGGACCTATGTGTCTGCTTCAGATGATAATGCCTGTAAAACACTATTTTTTATAACAATGAAGGATTTGAAATAAAATGGCTAGAGAGAACAATTAAGGGGCGGCTGCAGAAAAGAATACCATAAAAAAAAGTTACTTAGAACATTTCTGGCTGTGAATGTTTAAACCATTAAGTTATCTGTTAATTAATGCTAATTCCTTTTTGCATAAGGAATTACCAAATCTAACAGGACTGGTATATAGTATGTCTGCACACCTATACACTAACTAGTTGTCTATTAATCATTTGCCAGACTGTGGTTCCATGCCTCCATAGCAATCAGACCTTACCGTTGTGATCTGCTTAAAGCCAGACTTTTCAGAAAGAGTTAGCATCTATAATCTTTATATAAAAAGTATGTGCAGTGCAACTTAGTAGAATGTTTTTACACACACATGTAGAAGTGTGTTTATACTCATTTTTTCAACCAATACAGAAGATGCTGTGTGCATCCGTAGACAGAAAGAAAAAAAAATACCCCTAGCCAATGCTACAGATCAAATTTTTCCTGCATCCTGAAGACTCAAAAACGTGCTTAAAACCACTGGAAGTTTTTCAAGTGAAATTTGAATAAGCTGACCGGAATCGTGTTGTCAAATTCAAACCCCATTTAAACATAGCAAGAAATCTTAAAAAAAATTATTCCAGAAACAACACTGAAGTTTAAGTTTCTTTCCTTGTTACACGTTCGTTAAATCTAAGTGCCTTGGCTTGACACTTTGTTCTCTATAAACACTCTCAAATAAAAGCCATTTAAAAGAAAAAAAAAGAGAGAGAGATTTTGTTCAATCCAAGACTTTTAGGATGGAGCTGGCCTCCGTGTTCTGAAGCTATTATTGCATTTATCATCCTGAAATAAGTCTTTTAACAGAGATGGACAGGACAAGTCATTTCAGTGTTTTCCAAAACCTTCATTTTTCACATGAAGCTCAAATTGAAAGTCTTTTTTTCCCCTCCATATGTTTCGTAGTAATCAAGATCTACTACGTACTTTTTAGACTATTTGTGGTTTTGGTAGGTAGATTACTCATTGAGGTAATCCCTAATTAAACTTTTTGTTTTGGTAAAAGTTCTTAAATTCTTTCATCATCTCCTGATTAGCTCATGTTAACCAGCTCCTCCTCTTGCCCCACCAGCTTGAACAGCAAGTCCAAATATAACTTCCACAGGAAACCTGCACGAGACACTACTGAGATTGCTTCAAGAACAAAACACCTGCCATTTCCCACTTCACAAAGATATGATTTTAAGTCTCAGCATGACCTCCAGAACGCATATATAACATCTACAATTCACCCATCAGTCTTTCATCAAAATACATACTTTCTAATTACAGAAAATTATCACAGAAGGACCATTACAGATGTACAAGAGAAATACACAGTGGTCCAAACAAGATTTCTATCTTCCATGTGATATTTTACTATCTTCTCCGACCCTGACCTTGCTTCATCCACACCTCCTGGAGTTTTACAAAGCCTGGTGCCTTACATCTCACAAAACATCTTTCTAGTTGACCACGTAAGTGATTTCAGTGGCTATGACTCCAGGACAAAGTAATAAGCATCAAATTAACACAATTACTAAAAAGATAAGAGCAACATGTTTGTAAGCTTAGAAATATAAACTTTTACCTCAGTTGTAACGCTACTGATAGCTGTATTTTAAGTATATTCAATTTTCCAGCAAAATGGTGTAAGCAAAAATCTTTGGTTAGCAATGCAGAAACACTGCATGAACTGCAACTCCATCAACAAATTTCAGAACATCATTTCAGTGAAGTATGCGCTGTTAAAGAGAGCCCAGGTTTCTAAATTTCAGGCCAACTAGACTTTAAAATAAGTTCACTTTCATAGTTTAGAACCAGAACAAACCATGTCCAAACTACATATTCAAATTTTTATAAAAATTAAGGTTTAACATTTATTTTACAGCTAGCTTTCCACATCCATGTGGGGACAAGGGATCAGAATGTACATAACTATAAGCAGTGCAAAAGTGGTGCCAGTGCGAAGTCACAGATGCACAATAAAGTGATAGTACAAGACTAGAGAAAATGAAGCTATGGATGTTAAGAATGGAGACCAAAAAAAAAAAAAAATCAAACAAGGAAAAATATGAAGGAAGAGGGCAGGAAAGAGGAGAGCCGGATGTTTAATAATGCCCTTGCTGCTGCAAAGATAAACTAATGGCACAAGACAATGTTTCTTGTAGAACAAAAATCCAATAGCAATGAGTCTTTATTCACGTTTAGTCACCTGACATGAGGAAAGTGTCTGTTGCATTAAAATAGTCATCAATGTAAATGGCAGCATGGCTGAACAAGTCCTTTTCAATGGTAACGAACATCCCACATAGTAAAGTCACTTCAACACAGCCTCATGACAATTCCCACATCAAAACAGTACTTTATTTTATATTTTTTTGCCTCATCATTACTCCCACATTAAGATCTTTCAGCTGTCAAGTGTACAAGGTGAAGAAAAAGGTTCTCAGTCAGCAAACACAGGTGCATCAGGAAGTATCTCCACAATACACCACTTCAGATCTGCTGGGTCCCAAGTCCATCCTTGAACGCTGGGCTCCCAGCACCAAGTGTAGCACACTACTAAGGCTACACTACTATGTTAGCTTATTAATTCTGCATACATCAGGCCGAACAATGTGTCAACCTGCAACAGACTGAGCGTTGTAACTGAAAATGGCAAAAGATTCACTCTATTGAACTTTACATCATTATTTGATGTTAAACAATGAGGCAAATCCCAACAGTATATACAAAAACCAGCTTTGCTTTTACAAAAGATTTTGTTTCCCATATTGATTAATCCAGGCAGCTAACTCATTGGTTTATGCAACTTTATTGAAGAAAATAAATCAATTACTAGTAGAGCTATTAGTTGATCACTCATCCATTGACAACTTCCATCATTTATTCAGTGCTATATTAAACAGTGTTTTGGAAGACAGATTAACTAATAGCTCCAAGCCTCCTAACAAAATTTAAATGAATTACAAAAATGTTCTTAGACCCTATTTTGGAATACAAGGGATGTTTGACTTCCAATTTCCATTCTCTGTAAAACAAGAACTGGTCATTCCTTTATTGACATGCATAAGATACATCACATTTTCTGTTCTGCTGATGCTATAGATTCAGTACCAATTCTCCAGACACATCAGTTATGAGCAAAAGTATATAATAAAACCTCAGTTCTCTAACACTGGAAGGTTTGGAACAAGATGGATGTTGCTACAGCAACGTTACTTCTTTGATGGGAGAAAATTGAACATCCATCTCCCCTCCCCCCTTCAGGTGGTATCTTCAGTATCTGTTAGAGCAGTGAGGAATGTTTGTTTGTTTTTAATCTCATAACCAAGTTAGAATGAAGACATTGGCCACATAATACACATGCTCCATTAAAAAAAATTCTGAATCTTGGGCAATTGTTCTTGTGTAACTACTTTACAGATTCTAAAAGCAGTTATTGTCCAAAGCTGGAAGAACTAAAGTCTTCTCAGATGAGCATGTGCATGAATGGAAGGAGGTAAACAAAAAAATAAAAAAGATGAGGTCTGATAGGGGAGCAGCCGGATAAGAAAATCAAAAAAGGAACAGTAATTTAAAGTTTATTCCAGCTATAATGCAGGTTATTCTGACTTTAAGGTAGCATCACATGGCATACTTCTGAGTCCATTCCCGAGATATTCTGTTGTACCTGCAAATAAAAACAGGAATCGAATTAGTGTCAGCATGAAAATGACAATTTCCCAAACAGTTAATGATTAAGTATCACTTTATCCCCATCTCCCTAGTCTCTTCACACTAAGAGAAGTCTCTTTCTATATTAAGATATACTTGAACTGAAAAAACTGAACAAACCCCTCCCTAGACTAACTAGGATATTCTCTAATTTATATGAAACACTTCAAATTCAAGACAAGCAGATTTGCTAGAAGTCTGTTGTAAAAAATACTTAAGGGGAAGGAATAGGGACCACCTGGGGTGGGAGAGGCAAGGGGAGCGTTTTGTTTAAATATTGTCCTTAGATAAAGATTACAGGGTATCACATGCCGTAAGTAAAGATTACTTGGTTAATAGTATCATTGGATACAGAATGTCAAATTTCCCATTTTAAAGTAAAACAGCACTAAGCATTTCTTCACACTTAATATTCTCTTTCCACATGAATATACTGCTCAAACAATTTTTAAAAAGATATTTAAGTACACTACTTCCACAGGAACTGAGCTGACAATTAGTTTATACTTAACTCCATGCTTGTCAGTAAGAAGTTAATTTTCAACTATACAAGCAGAACATAATCCCCATATGTTTTCCTAGTTTACATGTAAAAGACAGACACTGCTGATAATAAAAAGTTGAAATTTCTATTGTCTAAATTCACCCATGTCTATGCATGAAGTCTCGCTACAGGGCATCACTTTTAAAGAAATTCTGACAATACCTGGTTAAATACTTACCAGAACAAGTTGACAAGCTGGCTCAAAACTCGATAATTGTTTCATACTATCTTTTTTTTTTTTTTTTGCCATGCAAGAGCAGTATCTGTGAGAAATAGTGACTAGCCAATACATTTCACACTAACCACAAATCAAGCTGTTAAATATCCAAGTTCAGTAACTGGTGCATCCATTATCTGTTAGTTAATCCAGTGCCTTAGAGCATGCAGCACCCAAGTGCTGACAAGTTTCCATTTTGTTAAATGCACCATAATGTGCAGATATTCTTACCCTACAGCATAGCGTATTTCTCTGTCCACTCTCTTGCTAACCTATTGTACCTAATTGGACAAGTATATTTAGCATTAATATATATATCTCTCTATAAAAATAAAAAGACCAAACAAAGTCTACTTTGTATAATTCTATCTGTGCAAAATGTTAAAAACACGTAAGAAAAAAAAAAGTTGTTTCAACACAGATAGGAAAAAAGTTATGAAGCCTTTTTTCAAGGGGAGCACCAAAATTAAAGGCCAAGCTGCTACCAAAAGAAAGCACCAAAATAACAAAGCCATCTTTTGCTCAATATGAATATCTAACTATATTCTATTTATGCATGGTAAGCAAAAAAATGGGCAATACATACTTTAAAATACTTCCACGCATGTGAGAAAAAGATAGTATCCTTCACCCACAACTTCAAAGATACTAAGCCCCTTTGTTTTTAAATTATGCATTACCAACAACAAGTACTTCTTTGATACACAAGTTCTCTCCATCCCAGATTTTCACAAGAGGCTCACAATTGCTGTCTGACGATGCACTCTTACAAAGTTTATTAAAATATTAGTCTTACACAACTCTGTACTTACTTGTCTCTGTCTGTTTTATAGATACGTGCAATCTCTGGCACTAGTGGGTCATCTGGATTTGGATCACATAACAGTGAACAAATGGATAAGAGAACTGTAAAAAAAAAAAAAAAGAATTCTCAATAGCAAAACAGGAACAATCTCGGAAACAATGGAGCACAGATCTTTGCATTAGGCACAATGTCGGCACAGGAGAGAACCTAAAAAGCCTTTTCCTGATATACTGCCAAAATAAACTTGTGACCTACTCTAAATAAAAAGCCCAAAATGACTTAAAAGTTCGTAAGAACTATTTGTTTCCTATTTCCCAATACTTAGAGCTGTCAGTAAGCACACACAAGAACAGCACTGTTGTCCCCTGCACTATGACGCAACGTAGCAGCCAATAAAAGCACATTATTACGTATTCTGATGGCCAGCATATTCCATGGTTTTAATCAGTAAGACTACATCATCTTCAAATTATTTTTTTTTTAAAAATCAGACTGAATTCTTTCTCTGTTTTATGTAACGTAGCAATACCCTGGTCTGCACTGATAAAACTACAAGCATGTTGTAAAATAAAGGAGTAACACTGTTGTGGGCAGTTATGAGGACTTCATCCTCTACTCTCACAGTAGCTTTGAAAGAAAAACAATAGCGGCAGCATTAAAATGTAAAGAATCCACATTCAAATCACAAACCTACTCCTTGTACAGACAGGAATTACAAGTTCTATAGACAAAGGAGCACTTTGATGGATCTTTTGAACCCACAGTGACGAGTGGCTTTGAGGCAAAACAAAATTTGATCATTGTGAAAATATTTGAGAATTAACTGTTATTTACTCTAGTAAAATGAGGAAAGCTACAAAGCTTCTATTGCAGCACATCAATTTATCCTGAAGTAGAATCAGTAAGCTTAGTTCGTGATTTAATACAATGCCAGTGCACAGTGACAGAAAGCAACATGTATCAGTAAGTTTTCTTTTATTCATCTACCACAGAGATATGCCAATATAACTCTGCATGTAATTCTAGACAGACTCAGTCAAAAAACTATGCAGATTTCATTATTAAAAACTGACTTTAAATTAATCTTTAAATTAATATGCAAGTGTGTATCTACATGGACAGCTGCAAACAAGCAGTTTTTCAGCCTTAGCTCAAATATACCACCACAAGCCTGTTTCAATCCAAATGCTGGCAGATTCCTCTGGGACCAAGCTAGTAAGCTCTGCTAAGAATACTGAAGCAAGTAAGTGGCCAGACAAGGCTTTAAACAGCCATGTAGCAGAAGGTGTTAGAAAAAACAAATATCCATTAAAAACGCTGTAAGATATCATTACCAAATTGGCAAAACACAGGCTAGAATGAGTAAAGGAAATCAAGAGACGGGTAAGAACTGAAGATAAAGCTAAAAGCACAGTATTCAACACAAGATGGAAACGTTTCTCCTTCACGAAAGTTACCTTTAGAAATAGTTAAAGCAGGAGACCACTGTGATCTTAGAATATCAAGACAAATGCTGCCATTACTGTTAATATTTGGATGATAGATTCTTGTTGTAAATGCAACCTGCAAAAACAAAAAAAAAGAAAAAAAAAAAAGAGTGTGTTTCAGTTTACTATGATGACAATGACGTAACCCCTTCTTCTTAGTCAAGCTATTAGTCAACTCAATTTACTCTAAAAGAAAAGGATTAAGCAGTTAAACTGCATCAAATTCATGGAAATGCACCCAAGCCACAACCTCTCAGCTTCCAATTACCAGGCACTCTATTTCAAACAGAGAGAAGGCAAGTATGAGGCTGTGCTTTAATCACAGGTGCCTGCATCATGATGAAGACACTCAACAGAAGTGCCTGAACCATGGTAACACTGCTATCACAGAGCTAAAGAACTTCAAACATTGTGGTCACTCCAAGTGTGCACTTTCATATTGACTGAAAATTGGAAGACAATGCTAGTGGCTGATAAAGCTACAAAAAAGCGTATTTCGCAATTACTGCCAAATTCTAATAGATACCATCTTCACTGATTTTAGGCTCTCAGCAAGTTAATCCCTATCCATAGTATCACAATCCTATAGACCAACCCAAACAGCTACACTGTAATACTTGACAGTCCCCTCAGCAAAAATTCTATTATAGTAACACAAAGCTAATGAGTTTTCCTATCAATTAAGAAAAACAGAAATAAAACCAAACATCACTCCAAGACATTCAGAATTCACATATATGAATTTGCTCCTAAAACATTGGCCAACACACCCATTCTTGTGATAGTCAGAGAGGGACCTAGCCATCTAATATACTGTAAGAATGCGTGAAAAGAAGTGAGAACTTGACAATACTACAACACAGATGCTGACAATTTCTGTCCTGTACTCAGTTATTTAAAGAGCACTAATTTCACAAATGAGAAAGCAATACTTACCTTAGGTGGTTTGAAAGGGTAGTCTGTAGGAAAGTGAATTGTCAAGAAGAATACACCACCCTGATATGGACTGTCATTCTGTCAAAGCAAACAAACAATTCTCCCATTATCATCTTTAGGACTAAATATCACTGAAGATGATGTTTTTAAATAAAAGGAGTGGAATTTGTTTAAACAACTGAATTGTTTAATCCACCAATACAAGTGAGATGCAATTAAAATTCAATTACTACTTCCTAAGGTAAGTGATACAGAACACATACAGGTCACTTTCCGTATGGACCTCTCCAAGCTAATGTTTCATAGAAAACAGCTTCTCTGACAATCCACTCAGGACAACTTGGCAAAAGCATCCAAATGCCTCTGAGACAGCTCCAAGAAGTAATGTCAACAGAGTGGCGGTCCTGTCAGATTCAAAAACCTCAAGTTCTGTGTTTGGAGCTCATTTGTTACAACCACCCAAGTTTACAGTGGCCATGGACCGCTCTAAGTGCCTCCCATTCCCTCCTAAGTTCTGTCCTTGGCTTAGGTGTTGCTCAGCCCTGCAGAAAACCTATGAATACACTGCTAACTCCTTGTTCCTTGCAAAAAAACCCCAAACAAAACCAAAACAAAAAACCCCCACCCTACCTGCACCACCAAACAAAAAAAACCCCACCCCATCAAGATTAAAGTGAATTCTTCTTCCCTTCTGAATTAGAAATTCACTGTAATCTAGTATGGAAGAGTATTTTACATTTCCCTGCTCCAAGGAAACAATTCTGGGGATAATTCATTCAGGCATTAACTATTAGCAAAGTGACATGTGGAAGTAAAAAAAGCAGAGAATAAATGGAGTGACTAAATAGGGATTGTGTAAGTTACTAATTACGAGAAGAAAGATGGAAGAGGTTTTTACTTGAAACTACAACTAAATTTCTGAAATAGAGCTAACAATTTCATTGTTTAACCTGAAGACTACAATGCTTTTAATTCCAGATTCAGAGCTAGGGAAAATGAATTTGAGACACACAGAGTACACTTCTGAATTATTTGTAAATTGAATTTTCATATAAACCGTAAGAACATTTCACCAATGTAAGGAAATACCTACATCTATCTTAGTTAAACACCAGAAAATGAAATTCTGTAACACAAGACAAGGGACTTAAACCTGAAAACATGTAGGTTATACACTATCCAATCTCTGCTGAAAACCTAGCAATCAAGATATAACCTCTTGTATTTGGTCAATAGATACCATGTGAGGCCTTGAGGAGCCAGAAAGCAACCATTTTACTGCACGTATTCTGGGGATACATTTTAGCAACTACAGAACCCCCCCTTAGAACGCGTTAAACCAATGCAAACTCTCTTACACCTATCTAAGAAAATCACAGCCTGTATAATATCCTGTTGCAGAGGTAGAAGGCCAGATGATTGGTTCTACAATCCTTGTCTGTTATTGAAGGCACTAAGCAACACCACAGGAGCACTAGAACTACTACCACCACACTTCTGTCAGGATACTGCCCAATCTTGAAACAGGAATGCAGACCTTTTGACACCACAAAAACCATATGGGAAAAAAGGAGCTGTACATTATTAAACCAGAAGGGGAAGCTAAAAATAATAATCCCAATTTAAATTCAACTGATGTTTAATACCTTATGACCATGCACACACCACTAAAATCATACTCAGTATAGTGCAGAACATTCCTTGCCATTTAAGCATGAATATAGCTATTAAACAACTTTATGTTTTTGAGGCTCCTAGTTACAATCAGTGAGGACCAGGGACTTTGGAATGGAGAGCCATTTTTCCAGTCAGGTGAACCTCTAATAAGCACATTTTCCATAGTGATCTCCTAAAACCACACTTGTAGCTATATATATAGTCAGGGCAATTCAGCATCACTGATATTTAATTCCTACTCTGTAGCCTCACCAGAAGCATCACATTGTGGCTGCAGGTCTACTGGCATCCAATATTTGTCTTCTCAAATTACAGAAGGTTTTGTTTTCTAAATATAGATAACCAGCCCTGAGAACTCCAGATGTCAAGCGTTTGCAGGTTATGTTTTCAGTAAAGGCAAACATTTGCCTTCTTTACTCTAACAAGGAAAAAGTCACATTCAGGTTTCAGATGCTTGTTGAACATTTAACACAGACTTTTTTCCTCCAGTCATAACTGGAATCTCACATTTCAGTGACTTTTTCCCTTCTATTCCTAAAAGTATTTGAGATCTCAGTACATGACACCTGACCAAATAAGGATTCCCTGTTCTGTTCTAAGATCCACACGAAAGCATCCCAACTAATTCCTGACACTGGGACCAGCTCCTAGTAAAAAGTTCATGCTAGATTCAAGCTTTAGAAAAAGTTAAATGCAAACAAAGTTTCTAGATATTCAGTGATAATGCCTAACATTGCTCTAGAGATCATTTCAGCCGAAATACATGTCCTCATAAGACATTCCAGCAATAAAATAGTCATCATCAGACTGGTTTTTTGTTCGCTCCTTCATTTTCTGTTACTGTCAGGAGTACCTCTAGAACTGAAGACTGATAAGGGGAGTTAAAAAAAAGTAAAACAAAACACCCCACGGTTTCCTCCTGAATAAGAACTACCAGTTTAATATTACATCACAAGAATTAGAATACTTACAGGTCCCATAATTGTGGCTTGCCAATGAAACACTACAAAAGAAAAACTCCGCATTATTATCTATTCATGATATGCTTTGAGTTAGCAGAGCATAACATAAAACTGAAGGTTACTTACTGTCATTTTACTGTGCTGGAGGATCACGGGCTAAGTCACTAAGTTCCTTTAGGAAAAAAAGAACAAACAAACAAAAACTGTTCAGAGAAGTAACGCTAATGAACTCAGTCATTTTTACTTCATGTCCAGCAAAAACCTTTAACAGTTTTTCCACGTACAAACATGCAATAACAACTATTAGAACCACTAGATCAGTATCAAAAATGTCTTTATAGAAGACAACGACCACCAAAACCAGCTATGAAGGTAAACAGCTACAATGACGATGCTTTTCCAAATAAATATCACTACAGTATAGACACCCCTGCTGAAAAAGGGACAGAAAGGAGAGCAGGACACAGAGCCTTAAGTGGGCAAAGTCTAACCACTTTCTGACCAAGATTTTCAAGGATTCAGTCTTAGCTAGAGAAGCCTGAAGTGGGAAGAGAGAAAGCTATTGATGAGTCTTCATGAAACAGAAAGCACTGTGTATGTAACATCTGATATTAAAACTCAAAGAAAAAAAAACCACAACACAGAAACTCAGTTTCATTTTCCCCACTACCTCCAGCAGGGATATATCTTGCATAGATAAAGTAGACAGGAAAATTAGAGAGGCTGACAAGTGTTGGAATTAGGCAAAATATCTGTATTTTTAATTTTAAACTTCACATTTAAGACAATTATGCCTTTAAAATTCTGAATAACTGAGCTGCAGAAACAGTTCCCTCCCTCCCCCATTACAGAGGGAATGAAAACAGAAACTTCAGATGGAGGATTCCTCATGTTGTATCAAGATTGCTGTGATGAATCAAAGCAGCTCAGCATTAATTTGTTTAAATGCTCCGTAAGTTACTTGTTTGGACAGTGTCTTTTAAAATTAAATCTATACTTTCAGTTGAAGTATGTAACAGATACCTTCCCTCTTCCCTGCTCTCTTTTGAATCTAAAAATGGCTTCAGGAGCTTCTATAAATCTGCACTTGTCAAGGCATCTAGAAGTTATGAGAAAAGGGAAAACTTTCAGTCCCTCTCCCATGTATTAACAGTTGCACACAAGTTATTTTGCTACAAGTCTATACAAGCCATTAAAACAAGAACTTTCTATTACTTTGTCAGACATTTAAGAAACCCAGGCATACCTATTATGCTGGAAACACATGCATATTTGGACCAGACAGCTAACTGTTTTGCCTGTGAAGATCCTAATGTACGTCCTTTAAGTTTCACAAATTCTGCACTTGATAAAAATTTATTAAGTGTAAGCCAACATAAAATGAGGAAAAAAAATTACGCTCCCTGTAACTTCAACACCTTGTTCTTTGGTAAGACGATAGCTCCTGCAAACACAGAAAGAATAACACTACTTCAACGTGTAGAACTCCATACATCAAAAAAAAAACCCCAAAACCCACACCAAAAAAAAGAAAAACAACCAACAAACCACCAACCCAAAAAACACCAAGAAAACTTAGTCCCGCATTTCCCCTCTCTAGACATGCTAATTTTGATGAACTTTCCAATTAACCAGATTTCAGTTTTGCACTGGAATCAGACTGTTTTGTAAAATGGGATTTTATCAGTTTGATAAACAATGGCACAATGAAGTTAAAATTACGGTTCATTTCACTGCTGCTGTTAATTTAGAAGCGTGAGCAACAGCTCCTTCCAGATCATCACAGTAAATCCATATAGAGTGCATTTCTCTACACTCCCCAGTTATTATTGGAGGTCCCCGTGATACTTATTTCTGCCATGAAATATCACTTATTAGGTCCATATGCTGTTCAGCACCCTCCAGAAAAATTTGCTAAGTTAGATTTATATTATCCATGTAAAGGCAAATAAGAAATGTAAAAGAATTTTCACATAGAAAGCTTTTTTAATTTTCAGGGTGGTTTTTTTTTCCATTTAACAAATACAGCAGGTTTTGTTAATAAGGCTTATTTCTCATCTAAATATATTTTCCAGTTCTAAGAATGATCAATCATTTCCAAAGTCTGAGATAAAAAAAGGTATTTTGTCCCTTAAAGTAAGTTGTAGCCACAGAATAAGCAGAAAGACACAAATGTTACTATTTTAATGTAGTTGTGTAGTTATTACTAGATTATTTGATTCAATCGGGGAAGATAATCAGATCCTATTTTTTTAAAACTGTCACAGGGACTAAGAGCATGAAAAGGCTCTTCATGCAGTTTATGAAAATTATGAGTAGCACGAAGACAAGGACAAGAAAAGATCAGCACAAACTGGATTGTCAGAGCTATGTGCATTAGACTAGAGAGCTCTTCAAAAGGTACTACTATCTCCAGAGAAACAAGAAATCAGTACTCAAGATAAAAATAAGGTATTTTAACACAGCAGGAAAATTAGAGTGTATCAATAATTCAACTAGGAAAAGCAAATAAGTAGGATTGCAAATGTAAGACAAATATTAAATTTAGTAAGTTCTGGTGAAAGATTTGTGCAAAAAACCCTTCAGTAATATTAAGAATAATTTACAAGCTGAAACACATGAGTTTTAATATTCCAGTCTACAGTCGTTTTCAAAATACATGTCCATACAGAGTTACCCCTTTTAATCACTTGAACTGTTCTAGAGAACAAACAAGCAGCAATTTTCATAAGCTAAAGGACTAAAGTTTTGTCTGACCCAAAACACTTCAGTAAAAAAATCTAATTGTGCTAAACAAAGCAGTTCAAAATACAGATAAAGTTAGGAACACATGATATACCACTTAGCATTTCAACCACAGAGCAAGTAATTTACCCACTAAATTCTGAAAGGAAAAAAGCTGAGGTGGCACACATTCTTGTATTTGCTTCTCTTACGTACTATGGTCAGAAGAGTAAAGTTTGTAGTAAAGCTGTTTGCTTCAGCAGAGTGTGAAGCGTTGTGGAAGAACTCGGGCAAACACGAAACAAACACCGGCAAGCTTTGCCTGCTTACAGTAACACCAGATCTATTTTGCCTGCCTGGTAAGTGTGTGACACTTCACATCTACACAAAAGGAGGGAGGCTTTTTGCAACAAGGGAGTGGAAAGTTCTCTCTGTGTAACTTTAAAAAGTGCCTCCTTCTGAAAGCTACAACTCTGCTGAATCCAACGGGCAAACTGGAATAACTGGAAACTAAACAAGCAGAGGCACACTGTGATATTTGGAGTGCAGTTGAAGCATTTCATTCAAGGAAAGGGAGGAGCTTTTTTTTTTTTTAAAGCTTCCCACTCAGCAGCAGAAACACAAACTGACCTTCCTTCTCAGCTTAGCAATCAAGAGCAACTATTCTATAACAGGAAAATATTTAATCTGAAAAATATTTCTGACATCAAAACTAAGCTTCATCATTTCCATGAGCCGATTAAAAAAAAAATTTTTTAAAAAAATCCGCTCATAATTGTTCCCCTGCTTTCACCCATTTCTCACCAAGAAGGTAAAGACCACGTTAAGTTTCATTTTACAAAGCAGAGTTTAACTAGTATTTTAGAATTAAAAAATGTTCCCAAGCATTGTTCTGTAAAATTGCTATGTATAAGGACTTTATGCTTCTAATATTCCTTTTGCTGCAATACTTACTGTCTCCAACTTTGCTTCTTTTTGTTTACATTCAGTTTCAGTAGTGCTTTCCTTTGTCAAGAGGTACTAAGCTACATCCCAAACTTTGTTAAAAAACCCCAAAGTAGAACCCACATTTTCCTGGAGTCAGCTGCTATAGTTTTCACTTTACAGGTGGCTTAAGAAAAAAATATAAATTCCCAAGAAGCAAATTCCAAAGACTTTACATAGAAACAATAAGCCAAATTTGGTTCAGAGTGATGTGTTATATGCCTATCGGAAAGGATTAGTCTTGAATTACAACCGTGACTCGTAGTCTCTGGCACTGCCAGAGGTTTCCGGTATAGCTTCAGCGTATCACCATTTCTGTGTCCCAGTTTCCAAATATAAAGTTGTCATAGTTCCTACCTCTCCACAAGGATGATTAGTCACTTAGCATTTTACAGATTTAAACACCGTTTAAGGAGTAAGTGCCAATGCTACTGTTAGAGGACAATGGCAGTGTAGCATACACAAGAAGCAATACATGTACAATTTTGAAACAGAGTTTTGGAAAACTGAGAGATAACTGGAAATACAGCAACAGTACCCATCACTGCAACAGACAGACCTGCTTTAACACAAATTCAGCACCATGGTATTCTGCCAGTTTCACATTAAGTCTGTAGCAAGATGTAGTTTTATTCGTGAAACAGCCCCATTCTTAATCTTCTCTCTTCTCTTTCTCTATAAATTCATCAAAAAGCTAACCAAAAAATAAACCAGTATTTTCAAGGAAAAAATGCTTATAAAAGCTAACTAATCTGCTTGTTTTGCACAAATGTAATCATAACTATCATAGAAATATGGCTTAGACTTCAAATGATGATCCAACACATTGATGTCTGAGTGTGAATGCAGGACTACGATCCTATTATAAACCACAAAAGTGGTTTTTTTTTTTTTGACAGAAAAGCTGCTGAAAAACCCCCAAACAACTCCTCTCCACCAGCTATTTAAAAGATTACAGAAGTCATTTAAAGGATGAAGAAAATTTAAAGAATGACAAAGGATACTTCACCCAAATATGCATGAGCAAGACTGTGAAGGAAAATACTTAATGGAACTAGTTGCCTTTCTCACAGAAGTTTTCAGGTCTCAGCAAATTCAGTAAGAAATGACTGATGCCTAGCAAGCTGCCTTCTTGCAAGGTACCAAGTACAGCAGCATCAGTGCTGGCTCCTTTTCTTCCCATGTGTCAGAATTCATACTCCCTGTGGCACAACTGCTGCATTTTTCTAGTTTAAGCTGGAAATAGCCAGGGCTTATTTTTAATGATAGTAGCAGCTGACTTAAATACAGAGTGACAGAAGATCACTCATTTTCCTCCACAGGCATAAACTCACAGTTAGATTTAATACTGGTTTGTAAAGATTTCATATTGGTTTGTTACACAATTATTTGTTAAAATCATATATTGCAGCTTTCTGGTTTGTAGTCAAGAAAGCATAAGGGAAAAAATGGGGGTAGTTTGCTTTAAGTTTCCAGACAATAACTCATTCTACCTTGGAGGGCATGAAAGGTGATACGCAGTTAATTCAGAAGTTTAAATAAAAAAAAAAAAGAAAAAAAGAAAGAACACTTAAGCCAAACAGAAATCGACATTTATTAATTTGAGTGCTTGTCTAATGTTGTCTGTGTCAAACGGGGTATTTCAAACTCTAAGCATCCAAAAATTCATCACTGCATTAGTCTTACTCATTAGCTCACAGCTGAAAACAGCTTTAAAAAAGAAGGAAGGATTGGAAGCAGCTATAAAGGGAGGGGAAGAACATTTAAGCCTGTTTGAAGATTAAGAAGTGTCAACCAGCAAAGAACTACTGCCTCATCCCACACACCTGCATTTGCAACATTCGTTTCAGCATGAAAATTAATTACCCCTGGAAACAGAAAATAACAGTTTGAAAGAACACTGAATGTGGATTTCTAAGCTGAATAAGAAAGCAACGGCATAATACATGTCACAAGGCAAGTGTAACCAGCAGAAAATTATCAGTTTCAAACAAGCTGGCCTTTTGGCTAACACTTAATAAATGGATAAAAACAATGTATAATGACAGTGCATAATACAGAAAGATGCAGGTTCCTGTCATTTAAAAAAAAAAAAAAAAGACATTAGAGCAAATATGCAGAGAAAACACATGAAGAGCAGTCACAGAAAACAGCGAGGGCCAAAGAGTATAGAACAGTTTTTAAGAAACCCAAAACATGACCAGGAATATAACAGTTGTGATTGTCTCTATCTTGATTATTCTGTTTGTTCTATTTTTCCTGGTTCTCCCTTCTCAAGCCTTTAGTACTAAATTTTTCAGGCTACACACTGCATATTGTTTGTACAATAATATCATAATGGTATATTAAATGACACACAGGAATATTCATGTTTTAAGCCTCACACTCAAGGAAGGAAATGCCAGACTGCTGTGCAACTGTAATTAAGTCACTTTGTGTGCTTGGACTGTGATACAAACTACTCGGATGACTACATGCTATCTTTTCACAGAACCTACCTCTCAGTACACAAGCCCTTTGTGAATGAGACTATCGTCTACAGCTCTTCTAATCTGTTCTGAAATTTGGAAGGCGTACAATGTAGGTAATGGTTTTCGGCAAATTCAGAGTTACTGCAGGTAAAATGGCTCTTTACTGTATTCCAACCTTTCGCATAGTTCACCTCTAGCTGGAAGATCTGACTGGAAAAGGAACTCAGTTACCAACTTTGTTTTCCTGGTCACTCACTAAAGGCATTCAGAACAACTTAGAAAAAACGTGGCAACTACACACCTACAGTTGTGCTTTGAACTCAAAGGTATGGCTTGTTTCCCCCAAAGTAATCAAAACCCACAGCAACCGTCTTACTCAAGATGAAAAAAATCTGACTGCTTTACACACATCAGTTCTGAGGTATTATAACAATTACCATCCCCTGAAAATAACACAGGTATTAAAACACATACACTCAGTGTAGGATGAGGGCTGTGCGCATTGACTGAAGTATGTTGAAGGGAAAAGTGTGAACTGAAGCACAGGTTAACTACTTATCTGTTCAATGATAATCGGCTATTTTAATTCTGGCATTTCCAAGCTTTAGAATATTGGACCCTGAAACTTAGCATACTTTTCACTTGGAGGTTTTTCCTGCAAGAACCACACTGATCTTTGGTTCTGTAACCCAGGACTATAATGCAGCCCTCAGAGAAGAGGGTAACTAGTGTAAACAGGCCACAAGAGAAGCAGCAAGATGCACCTAGCCAAATGAAACAGAATGACTGGGAAACAAAGGGACAGATTAAATTCAATATGGACAAATGTGAAGTGATGCACTTAGAAAGAAGTTTATATTCAAAGTAAGGCACTATGGCCTGACAGCTACCACTCAGGAATGAGATTTTGGCATCGTGATGGACAATTTCACACAAATGCTAGCTTAACACTTGTCAGATGCTGGGGTTTGGCAGCATTACGTGAGAGCCTTCCAACACGCTGCCCCGCAGCTTGTCAAGGACGCAGTAACATACAGCAGAACCTCAGCCACCAGCATTCAACACATCAACTAGAAGCAGCATCTGTGTATGCACTGCCCTAGACTCGATGTGACAGAGTCCTCCTAGAGTTTGCCAAGCGTACACAAACAACAACTTTAGGGACTGGTAGCGCAGGGGAAAAGTTTTTGTAGAAATCACAAGCAGCCTTAATTGGGCACTTAACCTCGGTAAGTCTGCACTTTCTGTATAAAGGTACAAGAATTCTCCACGTTCTCAAGGAAATGTACGGAAAGGAGGATCGTGTAACAGAAAGTTATCAAATTAACATTCTAACAAATAACATCACATCTGTAATAAGTGTGGCAAATTCATTGTTTAGATGTAGTCTGATATATTACTCTGAAATTTAATTATTTAAGCTAATGAACTCTGAAAATCAGCTCTCCTTTTAAAAAGCTGCCTTGACTTTTACCAGTCCGTGTTTTGTATGAATCCAAAAATGCACATGAAAGCTCTTGCAATATACCATAGGGGTATATTCTATGAACATAACTATGTGGGGATGATTACACTAGCTTATCTACAACTGTACAATTATCCTATCATGTTATGCTATTGCGTATAACTACCCTTCACAATGGTTCTGTGTTTTGAACAGCTACTGCTAGAGACAGAAAACTAAGGGCCTGTCTATAGGATTAGGTACAGTTACACACAAAATAGCTTACAAACCAAATGTGTGATCACATATCTTTTCAACAATGATATATAGGCCTGATTTGAAAAAAAAAAAAAAAAAAAAAAAATATCAAAAACTGTTTCTGGAGCTGCTCTTACAGTTGAGTTCCACCTCAGCTATCTAGAGAACACTGATGTCCACAAGGGCCTTTAAAAAGCTGGGGGGGG
>NW_009196027.1:0-7470 GCF_000690835.1 Fulmarus glacialis | reverse complement strand
CCTTAATGATTCTATGATTCTATAAGATGTGTCAGAGGAGAGGTGTTTGGGATGCCTGCTTGCAAGTGACCTTTCGTTGTGGAGGTGGGACATGCTTCTGGAAAATTGGCTTCATTTGGCAGGAGGGTGTCTTGCGAGGAGAGACACCATCATTAGTAAAGACTGATGTAGATACTGCTAGTGCAAAAATGACAATAATGCAGGGAGACAAGGGCACCGGAAGCTCACTGCAGCTTCTCCCCTCTCAACAGCTGCAAATCAGCTGCCTTCTCCCAGGAGCATTCTGGAGGCTGTTGATATAGTTCAAGTAGGGTGCATGCTTCCCACGTGCTACGGTTGTCCAGTGCCTTTGTTAACCTCGTGGTAGGTTGCCACAGACCTCTCAGGGCTTCAGGAGGCACTGTGTGTAAGAAGTGCTCACCTTAGCTGAAAAAACTGTTCAGTAACAGCCATAAAAAGCCATTGCACATGGTCCTTGCTCTGCACCAGCCCCACCCAGAGCTACGCACCTGCTTCAGGTGAGCAGGCAGCTGCCTGTGCAGAACCAGAGCTTCCCCCCACCCCGTGGCATCTGGGGAGGCTACAGGTTACTGATAAGTGTACAAACTCACCATTTGGAAAGAAGCTTTACTGTGTGGGCTGGTTTGCTTGTTTGTTTTGCAAAAACACGTTCTGTTGGGGGTGGCAAGGGCTCCTGAGGGATGGGGAGCCAAGGGGATAAGGCAGTGGGATGGGCAGGGCACATCCTGCGGGATCGGCAGGCCACGAAGAGGGTAGATCCAGAGAGCGTAGCCAGGTTCATCCAGGAGCTGAGGCCACCAGGCAAACGGGTGGTCATGAGGCAGATCTGAGGTAAAGTTCAAAAGTCAGTCAACGTGTCAAGATGGCATCCCATGATTGCCAGGCAGGTACGTGGTGACAGTGCACACCCGAGGTCGGGCGGGAAGTCAGACTGACATTCAGGGCTGGATGGGCAGGGTCCACAGCCAGGCACCGGCATGGCTGCGGCTACGGCCCAGCTGGAAATCAGCATTTCTCCAACATGGCTTGGGATGGAAGGCCGAGGGCTGAGTTCAAATGGGCTTTTGAGCCCATGGACACAGGGTGGAGGCCCTACGTGAGGCTGTTCAGGGCCATTATGACGAGAGAGGATTTCAAATGCATAGATGTTGGAGAAAATACTCTACAGCAAGACTTAGGACTTAGTTTATTTAGCTGACTGAAAAAAAAAGGAGTTGATTATGTGGTACAGTTACCTGTGTAACAAAAAAACAGGAATTAGTAACAGGTCTTAAATGCAGAAGTACAAGAACAGTTAATTGTCTGGAAGATGAAGTAATTGGTTTCACATTAGGGTATAACTGTAAATACCACTGTATATTACAATGAGTGTACCTTACAATGATTAACTACTCTTGCTTTTAAATAGCACTTGGTTTCCGCTGCAAGCAGTTCATGTTACATGCTATTACAACCATGCCAGTCTCTGTTAGTGTGATGTCAAGGCTATGAACAAAAAAGCTGCATTGTATTTAACACTAATCTAAAGAAAAGTTGTGCTGCTTTTCAGTGCTTACACATCACAGAAGTTTTGCAGATGCACTTTTATACGCTTTCCAGTCCAGTATTTTTATCTAAAATGAGCCGCATGGTGAACACTCTTCTGTGCTAACTCTTAGTGCTACGTGCCTCACAACTGCCTCATTATTTCTCTAGTGTCTTTGACATGCAGCTAGATCATAGAATCATAGAATCATAGAATGTTTTCAGTTGGAAGGGACCTTAAAGATCATCTAGTTCCAACCGCTCTGCCAGGCAGGGACACCTTCCACTAAATCAGATGTTTCTGTACACTGTGCTGCCTGTCTATAGCTGGCTATTCTCCAGTTGAGTGCTTGTCTTCCCTCACTAAATGCAGAGATGATTAAGCTTCCCCAGAGTCATCCTTGTTCTGACTGTCTCAACTCATGTACCTGCAGCCACTGGAACACAGTTTCGGCAAATAGTATTTTTTCCATTTCCTCATTGATCTTAATTTCCAGCCTCAAGAGTCAATTTGGAAGGCATCTTGATCAAGCGAGTCACTGAAATCAACTCCACAGTTGAAGGGCCAGGCTGCTCTCCTTCACAACTGCTTGTTGTGTAGCTGCCCATACAACCCAAGGGAAGGAAATCACAGCTTGTTGGTCAGATAACAGTTCTATGTCATGGAGATGACAGAACCTGCTTCATTTTCACAGAATAGTATAATTCAGGCTGGAAGAGACCTCCAGAAGTCTATAGTCCACCTTCCTGCTCAAAGCAGGGTCAGCTAAGAGTCAGACCAGGTTATTCAGAGTTTTATCCAGCCTGGTCTTGAAAACGTACAAGGATGGGTGTCATGGTTTAACCTGGCAGGCAGCCAAATATCACGCAGCCACTCGATCACTTCCCCTGCCGGTGGGGCGGGGAAAGAATCGGAAGGGTGAGAGTGAGAAAAACTCATGGGTTGAGATAAAGACAGTTTAATAGAACAGAAAAGGGAAAATATAATAATAATGATAGAATATACAAAATGCGTGATGCACAATGCAATAGCTCACCACCTGCGCTGACCGATAACCAAGTAGCGATCGGTACTTCCTGGATCACGCCTATCATTCATATACTGAGCATGACGTCACATGGTATGGAATCCCCCTTGGCCAGCTGGGCTGGCTGTCCTGATTATGTTCCCTCCCATCTTGTGTACCTAGCTCAGTCAGTAGGCATGGGAGCTGTCCTTGGACTAGGAGGGTACTTTGCAACAACTGAAAACATCAGTGTGTTATCAACGTTCTCCTCATACTAAATCCAAAACACAGCACTAGGAAGAAATTTAACCCTATCCCAGCCGAAACCAGGACAATGGGGACTGCCCAGCTCCTCTGGACAACCTCTTCCATTGCTTGACTGTCCTCATGTGGAAGAAGTGTTTCCTAACACCCAGCCAAAAATCTCTTTTCAATTTATGCTTGCTGTCTTTCACCTTCCTGCCGTGCACCACTGTGAGAAGCCCGATTCCATCTTCTTGATAACCTCCTAGTGGTTACTAGGAGGCTGCTATTAGGCGCTCCAAACATGATGGCAGGGCCAGGATGCTGGTGCAGGGAAGTAGCAGCCCTTCCCATCTGGAGACAGCCCAGAACGTGCCGACATCCCAGGATCTCACATGGCCTGTACTGCAGAAGCTACCGGTTTTAAACAGCACTACCATGTGCTGCTCCTGCCTTTTCTGGTAGCTGTGAACAAACCCCAGTTGAGAAGGCTGTCTGATTCAACCATGTCTTCCTTGGGATACTGCATACTAACGGTATTAAGAGTTTTTCTTCCCTACAGTTTTAGCAAGGCCCACATTCCTCCCTTTTGAGCTCTAACACTGTTGAGCATCCTAGCATGGTGGTGGAGAAGTCACAGAGCGGTTGAGCAGGACAATGTGAAAGAGGGCCTCTAGAAAATGGAAGACAAGCCACACTGGACAACCCGTTAGCAAAACAGATGCCCTGTAAGATGAGGAGTGGGAGACCCAAACTTGAGATAAGCCTGGGAAGAATTTGTGAATAGAAGCCTCGTTAGTTCTGGCAAACCATACAGAGCTTCTGTATTTTAGGTCCAAAAGTATTATGATGGTAAGGTTATTTTAGAAAATGCCAAGACATTGAAATAGCTGCTCTGAGGAGCATGAGTGCATGGAAATGCCATGTTGATATGGCCACATGCTGGACTTACGAACATCTTTGTTTTCAGTCTTATGTCCTTTACCTAAGGCAAGCCTGCAACCTGCTTGCATCGAATAGATGAGGGCTTCACGTTGAGAGTTTTGACGCAGGCCTAGACTGTTCCCAACACTAGGACTTGCATCACAGGCGGATGATGGAGGTCCCTCAGTCAGAGCAGAAAGAAAATTCTGTTACTAAGAGCCTAGAATGTGAGGGGAAAAAGAGTGTCTTCCTCCTACTGCCATCTGAGAAAAGGCACATACAGGATAACCTGAGTTCTGAGCTTCACGAGGGCTTACGCTCTACTTGGCTTGCTATCCTGACCCTATACCTGACATAGGCACTCTGCTTCCACTTGGAAGATGAGTAGCTGTTTCTCCAGGGACTGAGACCACACAGCAGCACATCTTGTACTTCAGCGGGACAGGCCACAGAAGTGAAGAGGAAACAGATGGGAGTCATTGGCCAGACTGCAGTCTGACATCCCCCTCACCCTCCTGCTGCCTATCTCTCTCCGCCTTGGAGGAGAAATATGCAGTTGCCTGGCTTATCAGAGATTGCAGAAAACCACCGTCACAAGAAAAACACTAACCGTTTATTTTCTCCTATTTTAATAAGGAGACGGCTTCATCTGTCAATATGCCTGAAAGCAACTTCCTAGAAGAGTCTTTAACAGCTCCCAACAGCCAGTTTGAACCCGCTTTTGAGCGAGTACATTTCTTCAGGATTAGAGGTATGCAGAACTGCTGACAGGTCAGCTGTGTTAAGCCTTGAAATGTGCTTGCAAGTGGACAAAAATGGGTGCCATACACATGATCTTAAGGATATAGTAAGGTGAAATCGGCTTGCTCGCAACCTTCACATCCCTATAATTCCTGAGGACTCTACTGCTCTACCTCTGACCCTGAACAAAGGCCCAAGGCCAAAAGGGATACCAGTGTCCCATTCTCCATAGCTGAGCAGAGGATAGGATGGCTGAGGATTCTGGCTGGCACAGGCAGAGCCAAACTCTTTAATAGATCTCATTACTCCCACCATCAACATAATAATTTCAATGCAGTTACCTGCTGCATTAATTTGCCAACTGGATAATATAATGCCACAGTTTATTCAATTGCGTTTATTCCATTTTAAAAAGATACCAGAGTAAATGAATTCAGGAATATCCTTGCTCTCATTTCTCAGTAAAATCCAGAGAATTAAATATTAGTAAGTTAAATAGAGATTAAATAGAATTAAATATTTCGTTTGACTGCAGTGGGCATCCAAGGCTCCATGGCCATGTGTCAGCTCTGGTAAGAAGTCTCCAAATTACTTGGTTATGCTTCCAAATTAATACTCAGTTTCCAAGTCTGCCATTCATGAACTGTACTTTAAACCCCTGCCTGTCTTGGGGATGGGTACTCGGGGGCCCTTTTTACAATACATCAGGCCTGCAGCTAAGAGGCAATATACAGTCCTCAGTGTTTGTCCCCACTCCTCCCGTATCTGTACCTCTTCCAGCTTCAAACGTACATATGCTTCAAGAACAGCTTTCTGCAGGGGAGCTCAAGCTTTGGCCAAAATGGAAAGGTGGAAATTTCCAAGGGTCAGTGTCTCCATTGTTCGTAATTTCTCTCTTCTCTGATGACACCCAACAATAAAGTCTGCTCCTTCTGTCTGAACTGACCTAACAATCTTTTCCCCTTTGCTTTTCATAGAAGACTTTGCGATCACAAGATTTGGGCAAGCACAACAAATATTCCACCACGCTTCATACAGGTACTGTGCTCTCAGCAAAGGTCATAGTAAACTGGAGGAACAGATTCTTCCTTCAGCTGAGCAAGCGAGCAACAGAAAAGAGCCAGCAGTGCCTTTGCTGCAAGTGGCTCTGCAGGCACTCCCCTAACATCACGTGAAAATTATTTCAAGGAGTTAAGTACAAGTCTGAGAAACATTTAAGTCTCTCTGGAGATCTGGTGTGCACCTGATCTAAGGATATCAAGTCAAATCCTAAATATATCTTTTAAGACTTAGGCAAACAGAGGAGTAACCCAAAATGGCTGAAAATCCAACTCCTGCTTTGGCAACTCAGTTTGGGGTCATCTTAAACTGACACATACTAGCAAGCATCAGCCCCAGAGCTTATGAAATTCCTTTCAGAGAAGACAATAACAACCCTCTTCCCAAAGCTAGCTGCTTCTCTAAGGAAATACTGCCTATTTTGACATTGGCATAAGCAGTACAAGGGAAGAATACTGCAGGCAGTACTGTTTTACAGTAAAGTAACACTCCTGAACTACCAGAATACAGCATTTTGTCATGGTAAAAAGAGCTCAATTCAAGATATGACAAAACACTACAAGTGCTGGCATGAGGCAGTAACAGGCATTGTAAAAAGTCTGCTGTGACTAAAATTCAGTTACTAGCTCACAGAAGAAATACAGCGTTGTTCCTGCTTTACTTTGTGTAAATTCAAGATCCAGGAGGTTCTAGTTGAAGAGGAAACTGGCACAGGCCTGCTAGATAAACTTGAGCCACCCTTCCCCCTTTTATTTCTCTGAGTTTTGACTACATGTTCATGTTTCACAGCTGAGTTGCTACACATTTAGCAACCTGAAAAACACATCATTGCCTTGTCTTTTTCATCCTTTGCTTTTCCTCAATACAAGTTGATTTTAAAGGTGGAGGAGAGAGCGAGCTTAAGACAAGACCCAGGAAAATAATCCCAGATGACCTCTAGTTTAAGTGATGATTATTAAAAATAAATCACTACCAGAGTTAAGTGACACAACTGCTCTTCCATTTATTTCAAATCAAACTGCTTGTGAACTGGATTCATTAAAGACTTCATTTTTCATATGGACAGGTTCAGTAAGGTTGATAGCCATAGCATGTGGCAGTTTAGAGGTAGCTGCATAACAAAGCAACTTGCTAGTGCTTAACACTTTGTACAAAATGGAGATGGACTTTTTTTTAAACAGTACAAGAAATGTTCCATCACAAGTCATTGCTTGATGATAACAGCGAGCATTCTGTGACCAGAATTCACCTGCAGGGACAAGACATCTTCCCCATACTCCCAACTAGGCTACCATTCTCAGGTCAGATATACTTAAGTGAAACGTTTTAGAACCATTTAGTATTGCATGTCTGTCTCTGGCACAATGTTTAATTAACAAACAGGGGAAAGCAGCTACAGTCCGTTTTATGTTTTCATATACTGCATCTTCTTAAGTGTTCATATACTGTCCAGCTTCTTCAGGATGAAAGGAGCTGAAAAGAGAAAATAAGGCAGTATGAACTTAACTCAACTGAAGATAACAAGAAGTCTGCAGTAAGTCTGTGATGAAACTGCAGCACATTTATGTGGCATCTAAAATATTCAGACTCTGGATGAGATACCACTCTCCGCCTCCCACATAGTCCCTTCTCTCCCTGCATGATTGCTTTAACAGGTAAGGCAGCATGATTCAAGGGGGGAATCAGGTATGCCTGCTTGTGCTGCAGGTCAGAGCCTTGGGCCTGTTATTGACACCACCAGGCGGGGTCGGGGGGAAGAATCACCCCAACAAGACTTTTTGTTTGCTAAACAGAAGGGCACCCTGAAAGGAAATTTGCAAGCCTCTGATGCAACACACTAAAGCACTGCCTACAAGTCAAACAACATGGCCCTGGCTTTTTCACGCTCTAGAAAATCACAGAATCATAGAATCATAGAATCATTAAGGTTGGAAAAGACCTCTAAAATCAT
>NW_009196026.1:0-8687 GCF_000690835.1 Fulmarus glacialis | reverse complement strand
CACCATGGGTAGCCGGTGCTATGGGTGTGCGTCCAAGTTCTCTGTCTTCAAGAAAGAGGCAAGTCCGGCTGAGGGGACCTGAGCGGGGAACCGGGAAGCCTGCCTCTCTCGGCGCCGAGGCACGCTTCCCGACTGGCATCGAAGTGTTGTTGTCCTTGCTTGCTTACTGAGCTCTTGTGGTGCCTATGTCTTTAAATATGTGCCATCACTGCAAAAAAAGGAGAAAAAATCGTCATTAGATGTCGTCCCTGTAATCCGGTATTCAGTCGTTGTCTCAGAGAATTCCCCACATACGCCATTTATTATTCTATGGGATGAAATGGTATCTCTGCTTCTAGCAGGAGTTATGTGCTGGTGCTCAAAGGCTCTCGAGAGTCTCCATGTCTTCAGTAGCAGCTAATGGTACAGTTCTCTTAAAAAATTACTATAACCCCAGCATTATTTTTAGTCCACCTTGGAATGGGCATTGTTCCTGCATACGGCCAGCCAGAGCAATGGGGTGTGTATGGTGACTTGGTGATGAAGCCCTGTCCTGCTCTTGTGTCTCCGCAGTGTGGATGCAAGAACTGCGGACGGTCGTTCTGCTCAGGCTGCCTTAGCTTCAGCGCTGTTGTTCCCTGCTGTGGAAGCACTCAGCAGAAGGTGTGCAAGCAGTGTCATGGAAAACTAACTGGGTAAGACAGGAGTGTTTCTTCACCCGAAGACAGTGTCCTGCTTTGTTTCTTCGTGTTGCATCCCAGTGTTGTGTTGCAGATTTCTGCGTGAGAGCTGTGCCTTGCACTTGTGCATGCACGCTGCCTCTACCCTGGAGTTTCAAGCCAGGCCGTTACTGAACTGCTGTTACATGAGCTGTGCAGTCCAGAGACAGGAATCAGGATTTGTGAGGCTGCTCTCTACGGTGACAGAGTAGTCTGAAAGAACCAGGTTTAAATGTTCATGGATGGACACTGAATGCCTGTGGATATCTTAGCTAGACGAGACCAGGTTAAGCCCCACTGTGTTTTTGCCCAGAAATCTACACCCCTTTGAAAGCACTGGCAGTTTTTTCAGATGTGTAGTGGTTGAATGGCCTGACAATAAGATATTCAAAGTGTTACTACCTCTGTGGGCAAACAGTGACGCAAATCCTCATTGTTGAGGGGTCTATGCTACGTGTAGCCTGAAGACTTAAAATTTTGTAGCATAAAATCGGTTTGCTTTTAAAAGAAAAAAAAAATATTTGCAAACGTAACCTGTAGATTGCCTGTTGAAAACAAAAAATGTAACTCAGTAGCAGTATGGGTTATACATGTGAACAAGTAACACAAGAGCACAAGTGTACACCAGAACCCCTCTCTCAACCAATTCTTCTGTGTCCTCTTTCTTCTCTTACGTTTCTCTTACCTCCTCTCTCAACCAATTCTTCTGTGTCCTCTTCTCTTACGTTTCTCTTACCTTTCTTCCTTACTTCTCTCCTATAATAAGGAATTTTCACCAGCCAGTGGGGAATTTTCTGGCTCCGCAGGTGTTTAAAGGAGAAGAGCCTCTCATTAACGGAGGCTTCATTTCAGCAGCACTGGCTCATGAAAAGAGTATGAGCTATTGATGGTGAAAGTACAGTATTCGGTCTTTCAAAATTTTCTGTGAAAAGAGTATGAGCTATTGATGGTGAAAATACAGTATTTGGTCTTTCAGTTTCAAAATTTCCATTTACAACTCCAAAGCCATTAAGAAAACAAGGCAGCCTTTCTCCATGTTTCTTTTGGGTTTTTTTCTCACCTGTTTAATATCAGTACTATAAAGTTACAGCAGAAAGGAATCCTTCCTGGCTGGGTAGCAGGTAGATAATACACATAGGCTGCAGCTCTGTGAGCTGCATGTATTGATAGCAAATAGCTTTCAGAACTGAAACCTTAGAACTGGAAAGCGGTCCAACAATGCTGCGTTCATTCATTACTATACAGGCCTTAGCACAGCACAGGTGTGTTTGTGGCTGTGACTTCTAAGAATGAATAAAATATGCTAACTACCTTACATAAGTGCGTACTTTAGCAGCTCAACCTGAATACAGCAAAGTAGAAGGTAGTTACACAAGATTGTGGTGTTTGTGGTGTGCAGTGTTCAAGTGTGCTGGAAGACGTTATGATACTGGTGGTTATATAATAATTTTTGTAACATTTTGTTTAGCTTGTGCATTATATAATTCTGTGTTTGTTGCATGCCACAGCTCCTTTCAGAGTGTTCTGCTGCATGGAAGCTAATTACAGTGGGAGTCTTGCCTAACTACTCTCTATCTGTTCTCTGAACTGGGAGGTGCAGGCTGTGGGAGGCAAGGGTATTTCAGCCCTTCCTCCTTTGGATCACCGGTGACTGTATTAAATCACATTCTGTCCAGATGCAAAACAACTGGACCAAAGGACTAGAAATTAGATGCAAAACAACAGGACCAAAGGACTAGAAATTAAGTCCCCTGCTGTCCCAGGCAGCTATATTATCTTAATCCTTTCCATAAGCTGATCGCTCTCCATATTAATGAGGTTATGAAAGGGGCTGTAACAGGAGGTCGAGAAATGTATATTGATTCCTCTTGAGTTGAGAGACTAGATGATTGAAGCATTGCCAGTATCTTGAGTTCAGAGAAATTGTTGGTTTTGTCTTCTAGAGAGGGATCTCAAAGCAGTTCAGCAAAATGGTCACCACCAGAAAACTACAAAAAGTGAGTTGCATTTGCCAACCAGACAGTTGTTTCTGCTGCAGAGTAGCCTTTCAGGCCCTCACTCCTCTTCCCCTATAGAGACCAGGAAAAGTGGGGGTTGTGACGTGGGTATTTGTGTGTTCAGAATTAGATTAAGGATGGGGGTTTTGTTTTGTTGTTTGGGGTTTTTGTTTGTTTGTTTGGGAGGGTGGGGTGTGTGCTCTTTTGAATAGACTCCTGAACATCCACCTGCCTATGTTTATCTGTGACTGATCAGGGTTGGCTTGGAAACAGGAACCTGGTGGTGAAACATCCCTTGTCTCCTTGGAAATGGTGCCAGGTGTGCTGCTCCTGTGAGCTAAGGTTTTCCTTGCTCTTGGGAGTACCTCATTGTGTCGATATGGGAGAGCCTGGTCCAGGAGGGAGTGGGTTCTGTTCTGTTCTACACCAACATTCTTCAAATAGCCTGTTGGGTTCACAGAGGATGTTTTCATATCTCAGGGTTTAAACCCCTGTTCTCAGTTGTTACATCTTTTTTCCATTCTTGTCACAGGCGTGTAGCAGCTTTTGAGGCTAAGCAAAACCAGCTGAAAGAACAACAGAAGGCAGCTGCAAAACCCCCAGGTCAAGCAGGCTCCAGATACCAGGGGCTCTCAAAAGAGGATAGAGCTATTGCAGAGAGACTGGAGAGGCTCAGAGAGGAAAGGAGACCAAGTGAGTATTGGAGGATACCAGAGGTACCTTGTTTGGGAACACTGCTGCTTAGGAAACATGGAACCTGGAGGGAGAGGGAAGTGCTGGGCTTTCAGAGCCTGCCTTTTTAGGGAATTGAGGAGTTAAATTGGACAGAGCATGCACGACCTGCTGCCACAATGGCCAGATTCTATAAGGATTTTAGATTAATGTCCTAGTTTCTTTTTGCTTCTTGGGGTTTCCCTTGAAAGTGCTTCTCAGTTTTGGGGCAGTATCTTACCTGTAAAATCACTTTCTCATTTTCCATTGTTTGGGATAAAAGCCTGTGTCAAGCCCAAGAGGAGCAGAATGAAATGAGGGTGTTTGGCCAAACTATTTTGCAGAAGGTTTCCTGTGGGTCATTGTCCTGGGCAACAGCAGTGCCAGCCTCTATGGGATTATGTTCTGGCCAGCCTTGCCTCGCAGAGGAGAAAAAGGACTCTCATCCCAGTCCATAGCTGTCAGGTTCTGGGACAGCCTTGTGGTGCTTGTGGGAGAATAAACTATTTAAAAAATGATATATGATCTCTAAATGATATGTGATCTCTTCCCCTCTAAAAGGGAAAGAACACACTGCAAAGTGGTTATCTGATTATCATAGAATCATTTAGGTTGGAGAAGACCTTAAAGTTCATCAAGTCAGACCGTAAACCTAACACAGCCAATTCCACCACTAAATCATGTCCCCGAGTGCCACATCTACCTGTCTTTTAAATACCTCCAAGGATGGTGACTCAGCCACTTTCCTGGGCAGCCTGTTCCAATGCTTGACAACCCTTTGACTGAAGAAATTTTTCCTAATATCCAGTCTAAACCTCCCCTGGCAAAACTTGAGGCCATTTCCTCTTGTCCTGTTGTGTGGCGGGGGAGGGTTTCAGTCTGATATGCCTAGGATTACATTAAGAGATGTGGGAGCAATGGACTGTACTGCCTAAATGACACATTTCTCTGCCTGTCCCTAGTATTCCGAGGCAGCTGATTGCCAAATGACATTGGCATTTGACCCTACTGACCCTAATACTCGCCTTATGGCTACGAGATAAGCTGTGAAGGAGGCAAGGACTCAGAAGAAAAGGATAGCAGTTAGTGTTAGGGTAGTCTCCCAGTGACTGCAGTAGGACCCCTCATTCACGTCAGGCTGAGGGAGGTTTTTGCTCAGGTGTTCAGAGTCTGCTTCCAGAAAGAAATACAGTTTTAAGAAAAAAAAAAATTGAAGCCTCTTGTTTTCAATAACAGAGTAATCTCCTCCCTTGGGTTATTTTGAATTGCAGAGTCCATCCCTACTCAGGCTGAGATCGAAGCTAGGCTGGCTGCCCTGAAGGAGGACTACCGGGGACCTGTTCCATCCACACAGGAAATGGAGGACCGGTTGGCTGTCCTGCAGGGGAGAGATCCTCCTTCCCAGGCTCCCAGACCTGTAAGCTCCCTCAGCTCTTTAGCCAGCAGTGTATTCTGAGCTGACACAGTAACTGGTCTCCCAGCATGTGAGCCATTCTTCCTTCTTCAGCTTTTTTGTGTCCAGGTGCCTCCCTTCAGAAATCTCCATTTCCTGTTTGTGTTGTTGCTCCAGAAGCAAATGGCCAGCTGTTACCAGTTCACTGCTTCAATCTGAATGCAGCATGTTCCTTTATATCAAATGTAGTTCATGTGTTTATTTTTAACAAATGATGCTAATTTTTTTCTTCTCAACCCATTTGTGTACCTAAGTGGTGTGATATTTTTTCAGAGCTATTTGTCTGTCTTTGGGGCTTATCAGCCCTACCTTCTAATTGTATCTTGTAGTTGTTACTGCATCCCCGCTGGGCAAAATCCTGTTAATTATTCCAGAAATGAAAGCACAGAGTGGTTGGTCTGAGATTGCAGAGGAATGAGTTGGCTATATACCTTCGAAGCCTATATGAATGATCTTGTCCCCGAGAAATTGTTTCCTCGTGCTCCTTTTTCAGCAGTGCTGCACACCCAGCTGTTTTCATAGGCCTCAGCGGGGCTGCTGGCTGGCACTGTTGAGAATGGCACTTATTTACATTGAAGGTAGTGGCAGAGCTGGGGTTGGGACCCACTAGCATGTACTCCTATACATTCAGCACCACTTTGCCTTGTTCGGGTGACTGCTTTCAGAGTTGTGCGCTTTCAGCACCTCTGAGAACGAAGCCCTGAACGTCTTACACCAGATAACCGTAAGCTGAGGCTCTCAGATCAGCGGATGCATCTTTTTATGCTGCTCCCACCTAGGGAGATGATCTTGGCTACCAAACTTTTCCTTTGATTGAGCGTCCTACTTTCCTCTCATTTGCCTTTTCCCATGCCCTTGTTTCTTAGGTACACCGACCTCCTGATACCAGAAGTCTGGTCCAGCAGACAGATGACCTCTTAACTCAACTGTCTGAGGAAGTTGCCATTGATGAGCATTACAGACCAAGAGTCCAGCCTCAAGGTATTTATTTTGGCTTCCAAAGACCTGTTTCTGTCGAGTAACGTATGTGCTATAGTGAGAAGGGAATATGTGCCTCCCTATCTAGCTTACAGGTGAGCTGGGTGTCCAGTTTGTCCTTATCTCCCCATTGTGACTCACAGATTGACCAAGAGCAGGCATCTGACTCCATACTGGGTCTCATTGTCTTTGCTTGGGAGATGGTTCCTTCTTCTCAGGGTTGTATTATTCTCTCTGTTTCTCTAAGGTGACCCTTCCCTGGGGAGGAGCTGTTACTTCTCCTAACACACCTGTGCTCTGTTACAAAACATCAGAATCTGGGATACCATTATCTTACTAGCTGCGGTGTTTTCTCTGTAATCTCACTGTAAACCACAGATTAGCTCACTTTCTTCTCTTCATGTGTGGATCCTACTGTGGCATGCCTCCTCTTGTTATTACCCAGATTAATGGAGAGCAGCAAGCTGCTGTCATGCCATTGCTTTGTCGTGTTGTCTGTGCTCAAGGAACATTGCTGCTGAGTCACCAGCATGTTCTGTGTGTCTGTTTGCAGCTGTTAGTAGCCAAAGTTTGAATGATCTCAATCGGGAGAGTGAAGATTGTGTTTGCCCTGCAAATCTGGACCCCAAACAGCTAGAGGAAGAGAAGAATAAACTTCTGGCAGAAGCTGCTGCTGAGCTGCGGGAAGAGAACACTAGGCAGGAAAAGATCCTAGAAGTTGCCAAGAGACTGGCAGCGCTCAGAGGCGAGGACCCAGAGAAAGGTGGGTAGCAGACAAGAATACAGTGCCAAGAAAGGAACCAAGTTCCTGTGACTAATTTCTCACAGGAACTCTCTTACAGAGTACTTTCTTCTCTGAGAAGCGTTCATGCATTTAATTCCTCTGTTCTGCAAGAAACAGACTGAGATTTGGTTCTGTCTATAAAGTTTACAGGTTGGTTCATCATGAAATCAGTATGAAAGATCTTAGTTGAGGGTAAAGGCCGGACCCGTAAGGTCAGACTGCTTTGTCTTGCACCCTTCTTTGAGATAATTCTAGCATGCTTTGGTGAGGTTAACAAAGCTTTTAAAAGTAAAGCTCTGGTTTTGGTGGGGATTTTTTCCTTCCCTCTTCCAATATTAAAAACAAACAGTAACGTCCTTTTTGAGGAGTCCTCATCTGAAAAGGATCTGAAATGTGCCAGAACCAGAATGCCAAAACCAGCTCACACCACAAAGGATTGTCTCTGGCACGTAAGTGGACGCAAGGTTTGAGGCAGGTGTGGTTTACAGTCTCCTGTCTCTTACTCCTGCAGTTACGCTGGAAACCTATAAACTCCCTGACAGTGATGAGGAAGTGGCTGAGGAGGAAGCCATCTGCAGAGTGCTAAAACAGGTCAGAAGTGGCAGCTGTGGCCTTGTTCATTTTCCTCTCAATTATTCCCAGTGTGTATGTTACCTGGTGAGCGTGCAAAGGATATGTTTCTGTTCCTGGGCAGAGTTTCATTCCTTCCCCTCCTAGTGCTTTTCCAATACTAGCTCCCATGGGCCATTCAGCTACAGGCGATTCACAGCATTACTTCTAGTCTGTCACATTGTCTTTCTCATTCATGCTTAGGGTCTCTTGGGGTGTGTGTCTCCTCTCCAAACCCACTCTGCTGGTACTTCCTTACTTGTTGTTTCATCTTTTCCCCCCATCCAACTAGAACATGAATGATGAGATGCATGCTGTTTAGTGCAGCTTATGCCTAGATTTCTCTCTAAAATGTCTATGAATTGTCTTGCAGGCAGACACGAGCTTTCTGTGCTTAAGTTTCTGCCTGATTACAGACCACACGTGTGTGATTAGCGTGACATTGAGGGTCTGCTGATAACTGCACTGCAAAGCAGAGTGCATTAGCTGAAGGCCCCTGCTGCTACACTGACTGTTCACAATGTACACACAGTGTTCAGAGTGCAGACAGAGCAAGCCCACATCTGTCTGGATAACACCAGATGTATTCAGACTTGTCATCTCCTGTTACTGCATGAGAGCAAGGAGAAGGGCAGGAGGCTTAGAGCCTAGAATTAGGCTCTCAACTGTTTGAAACAAGAGGCTTCTTGCATTCTGTTGTTAACAGCTCACAGAGGAAGCAGCCCTAGATGAAGCAAGTGGATTCAACATTCCTCCGGATCAGACCGCCCAACCAGGACCCTCGCAACAGAACCTGTGTAAGAAAGCAAAGCAAAAGGTCAGTGAGCTCGTCAGGATCTCTTGAAATGACATGTTCCAGGGTCTCAGGAGAGTACAGGTCGGCAGCAAAAGTTTGCTGTATCCTGGGCTTGATGCAGGAAAAAAAAGTCCAACCAGCTTCTCCAGAGCAGACAAGCTGAGTGGCTTCTGCAAGGCTGACCAGTCCTGAGCACAGCTGTGAGTCATCCTTGTACTTTTAAAAGGAATTGCTCCCTGGAATGCAATTACTTTCAGGCTGGCTTTCTGCTGAATGGGATGGTGTCCTCTAAACCCAGAGAAGTTAGCGTAGACCTCTGTCCTGGTTTTGGCTGGGATAGAGTTAATTTTCTTCCTAATAGCTGGTATAGTGCTGCGTTTTGGATTTAGTATGAGAAGAATGTTGATAACACACTGATGTTTTAGTTGTTGCTAAGTGGTGTTTAGGCTAGTCAAGGACTTTTCAGCTTCCCATGCTCTGCCAGGTGCACGAGAAGCTGGGAGGGAGCATAGCCAGGACAGCTGGCGCAACTGGCCAACAGGGTATTCCATACCATATGATGTCATGCTCAGTATATAAACTAGGAGGCGTGGTTCGGGAAGTAGCGATAGCTGCTTGGGGATGGGCTGGGCCTTGGTCGGCAGGTGGTGAGCAATTGCAT
>NW_009196025.1:2053-6457 GCF_000690835.1 Fulmarus glacialis | reverse complement strand
GGTGAAGGGGAATATTGTGGAAACCGGGATCGCCTGGGAAGCGCCTGTTCCTGTCAGGGACCGTGCGAGCTCGCCGGACCGCCGGCGGTCGACGCTGCAGCACCCCTCCAGACGTCTGCGACAGGCCGCCTCGGCGTTCTCTCTGGTAGCAACCGCGGCTGAAGGTCGGTGCGGCACTGCCGGGTGAGCAGTGCCAGCCACGCGCAGCGGGTGCGGGGACAGGGAGTCGCAGGTAACAGCTATTTTATCAGGAAAGCGTACGGGATGTGCTGGCAAGAGTCGTGTCAGGGTCCCTTGGCTGAGCTGTAGCGCTCCTTTGGTAGGCGTTCAATTCCTGTGCCAAGCGGAACAGCTTTTTTACTGCTCCTTTTGATTCTTTCTGCCTGTATATAAAATAGACGGCCATCTCGCAGATCCTTAAACTGAGCCAGTGCTCTAAGGTCCTCAGAATGCTGCACTTGTATCAGTTTCTAAAGGAAAGTGTTCGTATGCAGATCTGATGTGAGTCCCTCGGTAAGTTCTCTCTTCCCTGCCAGCCACATCAAACAGGTTTAGGGACAGAGAGACTGTTTGGAAGCTCAGGAACCTGAGTAATTTGTGAACCTGATGGTTTTCATTCATGAACTCGCATTCATGGCTGTGGAATTTATTTTCTTACAGTGCAGGTATAAAGCTGGACAGTGGACTGTTTGTTTTAAAGTAACTGCTGAGGAGGCACAAATGCCCTGTGTTGTAAGAAGTGCTAATACTATTGCCAACACTGGCTAAAGATTAAAGGTATATGCAAAGAGAATTTGAGCAGGCTAACATTCGTGCTATTTGCTACAGTTGGGATTTTAAAAGGAGCTCAAGTGAAGTAGGTGCCCGCTAAGCTGGGATCTCTGTGGGAATGAGACATACCTAACGGTACAGTCTGGGAGATTTATCAGCTCAAAGATGTTATGGTAACTAAGCGTGCTATCTGTCCACATCCACTTCAGTACAAAGACAGGTTAGCTCCCTGAGGATCCCAGGTTGTATGTGAAACAAATTTTCTAGGTCACTCACTGGTAAAAAAGAAGGGTATCTGTCACTACTGGAGAGAAAGAAATCGCGCCAGTGGTGCCTGCCAACCATAGTCTCTAATCCAATTACCTTGTAATGCACAACCTTTGCAAATGGCTGAAATTCTGGGCTGAGACCTGGCATGGCAGCTGTTTTTCATACACTGGCTTATCCTGGCCTTGTTCTGCTGGTTTTGTACAAGGAAATGGGGATCGAGGTGCAATCAAAGAAGTAGTAAGGAAATAAAGCCACTGTACTAGGTAAAGAATAAAGTGTGGGGAAAGAAGGCCTTCGAATCAGGTCAGTCTAATTTATGTAGGATTCAAATCCATCTGTTGCCAGTGTGTTCTCTGTCTTAGGAAGTAAGCTATAAATCTGGATATACCACAGCAATAGTTGAACTTTACTGAATGTTCCACGTCCTTTTGTACCTGGTGACGTGGTGACTTTTCCTCACGCAGGCTGTTGTTCCCTGGTACCTTAGGAGACTCAGTTCTCATAGCTGTAGCAAAGAGTGTTTGTCTTCGTAAGTGCATCGCTGCTTGTCTTCATAAGTGCGTTTACTGCCTTGTGCTTCCCAGCAAGCTTGTAGTCTTTCACCAGAATTCTTACTTGTACTCTGCTGGCACAGCAAACTCGGGTTTCTGCTTCTCCGAAAGCCTGGCAGGTAGCGCACTGCCTTTGCTGTATTGCTCTGGTGAATTGTAGGCTTTTGTGTGACCACCCTCTAAATTAAACTCTATGTTACTTTACAACATTTACTAAGATACCTATAAAGCTCGAGTATTTCTCTGTCTCTCGGTGCTTTCATCTATGCTAGCTTGTTTTTTTTACTGAGGCAATATGTGCACACTCAAAGTCCTCCTTTAAATATACACTCATTCCTCACCATTGCCCAATAAAGTCTGCAGTGACTTCTTCCAAGCCCAGTGTCAGAACCAGCACTGTCTGTACATGCTTTGGCTATGCAAAGCAGCTGCTAAAGTCATGCTGTTCTTGAAATCCTTGGCCACCTTTTCCTCTCTAGCTTTGTTGCAGACTGGAGGGCACAGATCTCACAGCTTTCTCTCCAGCTGTCTCAGAGTAACTCAGATACTTCATCTGTGAATGCAAATTCAGGTATCTTCTCTAATTGGGCAGGTCCATACATTTACTTACCCAGATATTTGTACACTGTTAAAGTCTTTACCTGTTGTTCTGAAACTTCTTCACAGTTACCTAATCAATAGCTCAGTCTCAATATTGAGCTTATTATTCTTCTTGTGATCCTTTCTGTGTATCTTTTTCCTGTCGTGTTTCCCTGATTCTGTGTGTAACTGGAGTATGCTGTCTGACACGGAAGCATTTCTAGCTCCTTGCACTGATGTGACATACGACCTTGCAGTTCTCTTGCTGTGTAACATTGCTAAGAGGGAAGCTCCCCCCCCAGGCTACGTACTGTAAACTAACGGATTTCATCATCGTGTGTTGCCACAACATCCTCTGCCTGGCCTTGACAAGTGCAGTCATGTATCGTTTCACACAAAGAGCTGCTGTAAAGATCGCTCTACCCTATGTCTCTTTTTCTAGATCCTTCCCAGCACATTCCTGCCTGTCTCGATTTCAATATGAAGTACTTACTTTTGCCTTGAATTGGTTCACAGCATCAGTTCCTATAACCTACTTGATAAATTTTTTTAGTAAGTGCCTTTGTACTTCCTTCTCTGCAGCTCTCATGCTTGGAGGGTTTCTCCGTATATTTTGCAGAGCAAACTCATCACCCTCCTCAACATTTCCCTTTTCCACAGTTTCGTTGCTGCGTATTTTTCTGTAGCTGTCCACTGCCTTGCTAAGACTACTTGGCGCAGTATCTGTTTTACACTTGTGTGTCATCCTGGTCCATGACTGGGCTTTCTAGGCACATTAGCAACACAAATAATGAGCATGGTAACAAATGACTTCTATATTTATTTATTGAGCAACAGAATTCAATCGCTGCTCTTCCTTACCATTATCAAGCCCAAACAGAAGTCAGAAATCTGTCATGTGTCTCTCTGGAGAGCACCTTTAGGGCAGGTGCTGTTGTCTTGTGTTTGATGCCGCACTGCGCACGCAGCCAGTACTCTACAGCAGAGAAGAGAAAAGAGTGTGGTGACCAGGTGCCCCTCATCATTTTCCTGTTTTGTTTTCCACTGTAACTCATACAGAAAGACAGACACGAGACCGCAGCAACGTGCAGATCTTGTTCCCTGGAATGTTTTCTTTCATCTGTAGTCACTTCATCAAAATCCATAAATCAACTAGTTAAGACTAAAAAGCACAAACACAACTGTAATTTGTGTCTTCCTGCCCAGTGTTTCTTTTGGCACGGGAAACATCAAACCTTTTCCTGAAAAAATTGGTGATAACACTGGGCAAGGACTCAGTGAAACTGAACAGCGAGGCCACTTGCATTCCAGGTCCCCTGCCTGCTTCCATCATCCCTGCTTCCTTTTCATTCATTGTAGAAGATTCAGAGAGTAAAACAATGGTTTGTATTTCTGTATTTACTCTGGAAATTGCAATTACAGGCTCGTTTCCCAGTGCTGGGTGCTGCTAACACGTAATTGTCCCAGGCAGGCCATGAAACCCTGTGGGAAGGCAGCCTTGATGGAGATGCCAAGGCTGCGGCCCCTGTCACATGCCCTCTCCTGGCTCCAGCAGCGCGTAGGGAGATTAGCACCTTCTCAGACGCCCCGCGGCTCTGCCGCAGTGATTACTGCTCCCGGACATCTGCCAGCATGACCATGCTACAGCTCCTTCAGCTGCTGCTGTCCAAACAGTCCCAGGAACCAGAGAAACCTCTTCGGTCTCGTCTAACCTGGAGCAGTTCCATCCAACAGGGTGGGAAATCATCTACTGAGCAGCCCTCCTAGGAGATCTGAAGGGACGACACCTTCACTGGGCAGATGCTGGTGGGCACGAGGAGGAGGTAATGGCAGCCCAGGAGGGGCAAGGACAGGAGGCAGAGGCAGGAAGCTGAGGAGGTACACCTGGTGAGCAACAGCTCTGCTGCTTTTCCTGAGTGAAGCCTGGCTTGGAGAAGGCAGATTGTCCCCGAGTGGCTTTGTCCAGGCATCTCAGAGGGAAAGCTTGCTTTTTTTTGCCTCAGGAGAGGACTCCAGGGACTCTCTCTTCTGATCTTTGAGCAGAAATGAAGTTGCTCAAAATCCTAAAACCTGTAGTGGCTGATGGGATCTGCCAAAGTGGCTGGCGCCTCTCGTTGGAGTGATGTGTATCTTAGAAAGGTGCAGGAGCTACTGAGGTTTTCAGAAAACATTGAGCTTTCTAGTCAGGAGAGCAACGGCAGTGTTTGAAAGGCCGTAAGGACAACCGATCTTA
>NW_009196025.1:0-2016 GCF_000690835.1 Fulmarus glacialis | reverse complement strand
TTTTACTGCCCCCCGGACTTCTCCCATCATGACCATGCTACAGCTCCTTCAGCTGCTGCTGTCCAAACAGTCCCAGGAACCAGAGAAACCTCTTCGGTCTCGTCTAACCTGGAGCAGTTCCATCCAACAGGGTGGGAAATCATCTACTGAGCAGCCCTCCTAGGAGATCTGAAGGGACGACACCTTCACTGGGCAGATGCTGGTGGGCACGAGGAGGAGGTAATGGCAGCCCAGGAGGGGCAAGGACAGGAGGCAGAGGCAGGAGGCTGAGGAGGTACACCTGGTGAGCAACAGCTCTGCTGCTTTTCCTGAGTGAAGCCTGGCTTGGAGAAGGCAGATTGTCCCCGAGTGGCTTTGTCCAGGCATCTCAGAGGGAAAGCTTGCTTTTTTTTGCCTCAGGAGAGGACTCCAGGGACTCTCTCTTCTGATCTTTGAGCAGAAATGAAGTTGCTCAAAATCCTAAAACCTGTAGTGGCTGATGGGATCTGCCAAAGTGGCTGGCGCCTCTCGTTGGAGTGATGTGTATCTTAGAAAGGTGCAGGAGCTACTGAGGTTTTCAGAAAACATTGAGCTTTCTAGTCAGGAGAGCAACGGCAGTGTTTGAAAGGCCGTAAGGACAACCGATCTTACGTGCTATTGCTGTGGCTGATTGGCCTCCCCTTGAATCAAGGGGAGAACAGTGAAGTTCAGAAGTCCCAGCCCTGACACCAGTTCTTGCATCTTGTGACAGAAGAGCAAAACCATTTTGCTCATGAATATTTCATATGGAAAAGTGTTTTAATCAAAGCATGTCGCTCTGTCATCTCCTCTCAGCCCAGGAAACAGCCGTCGGTATTTCTCTCTGCATCCTTCCTAACATGTAACGGCAGCGACTCGCTGGTCGTGTGACACGGTTGTACTGTCTCCCGCTCACGCGGCTCCCTTTCTGCGCTTGCGCTCCCCAGGGCGGTCACGCTGCCCGAGCCGAACGGCCACCCTTTCTTGCACAGATTATTTTTATCTCCCTTTGTTTGCTAATAAAAAATCCCTCCCAGTTTTACTGCTTTCCACTCGACACACAGATTTTTCTCACGTGTGTTTCCTTATCCTGTGGCCAGGGCTGGAGGGAAGGGAGTATCCTGGATAACCTAATGTGAGAGGAATGTTCACGTGCTTTTCCACCTCAGGTGAGATAGTCTCCAGAACAGTGTCGGTGATGTTCCCTGGGCCAAAGCGAGGCCGTGTCCAAGCGAGAGACATCCTGGAGCGGCCGAGAACCGCCCTATAATCTGGAGGATCTGCTTGCCAGCGCCCTGCTTGGCCTTCGCCTAAACCAGCCTCCTCAGGGCACCAGTTCTTCCTGGCCCTTGCTCCTGGGATCGCTGGGAAGCCAGGGCTTCTGATGCGTTACGCAAGGTCCGAGTGGTTATGGGAAAAGACGCTGAAGCAGGGACCTCATTTTGTTGTTACGGGTTAGGGGAATGGGATTTGCAAGTGGCTGGAGTACAAGGAACGGGTGTAAACTGTGTTTAAAAATGTCCTGGCTGTTCAGAAGACTGGGATAAGGAGCATAAAGTAAAAAAACCCAAATAAAGTACAAAATAACAACTCCTATCTACTACTTGAAGCGTTTAATCACATCTGCAAATGCAGGTTGTGCTTAAGCCTTAACGTCCTGCGCCGAGTTAGGTGTCGGTGCTCCCTCTCCCCTGCTGTAACGCGGCGGCGGGTGAGGCCGTGCAGGCACACGTCGCGCTTTCTGTTGCCGTGTCTGTCGTGAACCCCGAGCAGCCCGGCTCTGCGGGGACGGCTCGTGCTTCGGAACGCTGCCGGCTCTGCCCCAGCCGTAAGCTCTGAGCATCTGTCCGAGCTCACAGAGAGGGCACCGACTCTCTGCTGTAGGTACTAGAACAGTTTAACAGACACCTCCGGACCTCGTCAGGCGCCCGAGGTGAAACACGCGGCTCGGGGGATCTCGTGATGTACAGGTAGCCGTTTCCCTGCTGTTCGCTTTTCCCAGCTGAAATAAGGTAACCG
>NW_009196024.1:2539-2778 GCF_000690835.1 Fulmarus glacialis | reverse complement strand
GTTATATGCCACCCAGGCAAATGCACTACTATGGAGAGAGGTATCCAGTACCCTAGGGAATTAGCCATGCTGGAAGTGGTTTATAGTGACCTGGACAATGACCAAACGCCCAAAGATCCAGATTAAGTACAGCGCCCGTTACCCATGTGGCGGAAGTTGGTACAGAGCACACCAGTGTCTTATGCCAGTTCGTTGGCAGTACTGTGCTGGGAAGAGGAAGAAGCACCAATGGGGGATGA
>NW_009196024.1:1781-2529 GCF_000690835.1 Fulmarus glacialis | reverse complement strand
TTATGCGGTTAGCAGACTCCGAGAATATGAAGAAACTGTCTCCTCCTCCCTTGTCTCAGCTGTGGAGAAACTGTCCCAGGAGTTCCAGTTCCTTCAAAGAGGGTATGTCCTATAGGAGTCAGCGTTTTCCTGCTCAAGAGAGAGGGTATAGAATCATAGAATCGTAGAATCATAGAGTAGTTTGGGTTGGAAGGGTCGTTTAAAGGTCATCTAGTCCAACCGCACTGCCGTGAGCACGGACATCTTCAACTAGCCAGTGGGAAACATCTGACACCCTGCACCGGAGTCAGGGCTTTCAAGAAACCTCTCTTTTGCACGCCTGCGCCCGCCCCCCCCCCTCCACTGCCCCATCGGGAAAGAGACAATCAGAGCTTAGGCAGGGAAACGGGATCCTGAAGGAGAAGCTCCTTCACCCAGCAGTGACATGGGATGACCAGTGACAAGCTCAGCTCAGCTCAGCCTCCTTCTGAGGGCACCTGCTCTTTTCTAGGGAGCCAAGCCCTGTGTGAAACCTCAGGTGTCAGGCACCGGACCAGTGCTGCGGCCTTCAGCAATACTGCTGGCCTGAGGGGAGACGCCCCAGGGCTTGCCCCCAACCTGATAAGAGGTGAGAGAAGCAGCACTGACCGTTTCTGCTACTGTACCTGCACAAAGGTATCCAGAAGGGGTGGAGCACACAGGAACAAAAACACTCTGCAGAGCCAGGCAGAGCTGCTGGATGATCTGTGCAGGTCAATGGCAGGGCCAG
>NW_009196024.1:857-1232 GCF_000690835.1 Fulmarus glacialis | reverse complement strand
AGCAGCCCCGAGGCTGCTTGTCCCACTGCGTGGACAGCAAAGGATGACCTAGGCGCTCGCTTTCGTTCCCCAGGAAAGTTCCGTGGAGTGGGAGAGCGCAGAAATACTGTCAGGGGCATGGCCAGAGCTCCAGCGAGGGTCCCGAAGGCAGGGCCGGGGTGAGGCCAAGGGAGCCGCTCGGCCATAGTCATGCTCTTGGGCACTGTGCTTTCCTCCCATCTCCCTATGCTTTGGAGAGCAGCATGTGCAGCGCAGCCTCCTTTTGGGAGTGCTAAGCAGGAGTCCAGTGCGATGAGAGCCCTGCCTGCCTGCGTGCGTCCGTCCTTACCTGCGCTTTTCAGAGCCCAGTCAGATGTCCGTGTGGTTGCAGCCACT
>NW_009196024.1:0-277 GCF_000690835.1 Fulmarus glacialis | reverse complement strand
CCCCGCCACTGAGTGCTGCCATGCCAGACATGCTAGAACTCCAATACAAACTGGAATCAAAGGCAGCCAAGTGGTATGCCACAATGGATATTGTTATTGAGTGGGTATATCACATCCCCTGCCATGCACCTGCCTCTGGGAAAATGGAACGATACAATGGACTGTTAAAGACTACACTGAGGGCAATGGGTGGTGGGACATTCAAGAACTGGGACACACATTTAGAAAATGCCACCTGGTTAGTCAACATCAGGGGATCTTTCAATCAAGCTGGCGC
>NW_009196023.1:0-36855 GCF_000690835.1 Fulmarus glacialis | reverse complement strand
AAAACACTTTCTGATATCACCTTGGCTTCTAGTGGCTATCCTGGTCTAACTTCTAGCTCAGTATCTATTTAAATCTTCCTAGGTCTTGAAACTCATAAGTAGGTTTGCTGGGAGGACTGTTCATTTGAGTAGGATTGTGTACACAGGATCATCAGACTTTGATGAGAAATAACCTGAGCAGGTAAACAGACACAGGGTCAGCTAACTTAAAAAGGGCAGGGAAAAAATTCAGAGTAAACCAGATAACTTAAAAAAAAAACCCCTAAAACCCAACCCAAAATTGTGGTCAAAAGATAATAGGAAAGCATAAAGCTGAAAGAAATCCTGCTTTAAAAACCACACAGGCATAATTTGAGAAAAGAAAGGGAGAAAGTGGTGGCCAAGACAAGAAAACGGGCAAGGAAAATGGAAAAGAGAAGTAGAGCATGGGGGAGAGAAATCAGGAAATGATGAAGGAGAGAGGGGAAAAAATTTAATATGACCTGAAAAACTATACCCTGTTTTTCTGTTTGCAGTATTTTTCTGGTGAATGCTGCCAGATTTGTTAATGTTGCAGAGGAGAGAAGGAGGTTAGGCAGATGAAGGAAAGGGGGGACTATCGCACAAGCGCTTGTCCTGTACACTCCATTATCTCCCAGAAAATGGTAATGGTATATTTAAAGAAGGTATATGATGATCTGTAACTTAGTTTTGTGTCAGCAAACCTTAAATATTTATAATTATATGTGTCTGAAGTTAATGACAATAGTTTTTCTCACTACTCTCTTTGTTTGTGTTTGTTGTCCATCAGTGCTTTTCCTTTACAGAGGCTGCAGTATGTATTTTTAATAGCTGTTTAATAAATGTTGCCTTTGTTTCTACAGAAGGTAGTCACAGCTGACACTAGCAAACTAAAAACCTGACAGTACTGAAGGAATTCTCTTTTCCTTCAGTTTTAGAAAGGAAAAAAACCCACACAAAATCATGTTGCCCTGGAGTAATGTTTGTCTTGCTTGGGTAAATTTTCAGTGTTAAAGCTTGTTTTTACGATACTGTGGTAATGTATTTTGAGGATGCTCAAGTAAATCTGTTGCTGTGCTTAGTGTCACGCTATGTTTTGCTGTTTAATTGTAACCCTTCTCCAAGGCACAGATTGGCAACAACAGAGCTTGCTTTAATTTAATTGGGTTCTTGCTAAAATGGTTACACAAAACTGGCTTGACCCTCTCCCAGAAGCCTGGGAAATTCAATTACACTCTTTGAATGCTCAAGAGTGAGCAATGCTTCTCCGCTTGTGAGCACAGAGTTAAACAATAGTTTTAAACAAACAGAACTTCTTGTAGGGGAGAAGAAAAGCAAAACCAATACATCTCTTTGGAAAACCTGAACAATTCAAAGTACACAAGACTACTGCTGCCAAGACTGTGTTGGCAACAGTCCTGGCCAAATCTTCTTCTAGCTGTGAGTAACTGGTAGCCCCTCACTTCTCTCATCGCCAGTTGATGTTTGAGGCTAGAAGAGTCCAGCTGAGGTACAACTGCCCCCACAGAGAGCATTTCGTTTCTAGGCTTCTAAAACTTATCCCAGCTTAAGCAGTCACTGTACTGCTGTTGAATAGCTTTAGGCTGTCGATCTTTCCTAATTCCTCCCTCTTCCTTACTGGGTTCAACACTAACCCTTCTGTTCCACTTGGCTGCCTCTCAGCACAGCCCACATGGTATTTTCATTCTTTTAGAAAGGGGTCAATCACCAGAATCCATACAAAGATGTTACAACAGAAGGGAAACTTCCTAAATAGAGGTGTTTATTTTTTTTAATTTTTGTTTTCTTCTCAAAAAGCTCTTGGAGCCTTTTTTGCCTAGGGCTTCTTAGTGACAGTGTTGCAATCTGTGGCAGTGAGTTGGGGTAGTATTTTTCAAACTGTGGGTCAGGAAGGACTTGGGTCAGTTGTGAGTTGCTCACAGTAGCCAGCAGACAGTTTTAATTGTTGACAATAGTTCATTTTCTTCAGGGCAGAAGTGAGCTGCTAATTATACCAGATTTTCACTCCCCTGTCCTGGAGGAACTGAGTTGGTATCAGCAATTAAAGGTAGTCACCTGTTCCCTGGGTGGTATAGTGCTTTTGTGGAGAGAATAAAGGGAAGAAAATAAAGACTTATTTTCATTTTATTTATTCAAATAAAGATCCCTAAGGGAGGGTGACCTTTCAAGAAGTTTGAGAAATGCTCAGTGTGATCTCTCATCCTGGACACAGATCAGGAAAAATTTGGATATTGAGACCATATTTTCCCCAACTTTAAAAAGCACTGTTATTAACGGGAATGCCCCAGGATGTTCTAAACTGCTGCAAATTAGGACTGGACTGTTCCAGTCGTCTCCCATTACTTTCCAGTAAATACCAATAGTGTTGCTGTAGCAGTGAATGGAAATTCCTGGAGCTTCTTGAAGGAGCTGTTCTGGGTAGATATCCATAAAACACACCCATGTTTTCCGCCTTGCTTCCTGCAGTGTTGGTATATGAAAAGCAGAGGGGTGATGCCACGGGCATGTTCGCATTTTGAATGTTCCTCCTTTGCTCTAAGATCCTTTAGGTGTTGTTGCCAGCTAGCATAAGTTAGAGGAGCCTGAAACTCCTCTAACTGAATTAAACTTTGCTTTAATTTAATTGGGTTCTTGCTAAAACGGTTAATCTAGCGTGGCAGAATGGAAAGCGTTGGTGAGCTTTTAGCTTTCCCTTTTCCCCTGTCCTTGGTAGTCCTGAACGGTGGAGTGAAGAGGGTGAGCTGCTCAGATACTCCCCAGGGCTTGTCCTGCTGTCCCGGGTCAGTCTGTTGAAGGTGATTTACAAGTTGAACCGACTGCATGTGGTCTACTGTCAAAGTAGTTCTGCTCCAGGTACCAGCTTACTGTAACGCCACTGTTCTCTTCTTTCCACTATCTAAATTAGACTGACAAAAGTTTTGCTAGGAGACTTTCTATCTGCAGTGGGAATCGTGTGCATGCTAGGTGCTTTGGCGGCCTTGACTACTTCACTCTCGTAGTCAGGCAAGGTAACTAGCAGCAGAGCAGCCAGAATTCTTCACTCTGTTTCTCCTGCAGTGCATTGATAGCTTGGCAGGCAAGGGACAGCAGCTGTTTCGAGTGCTCTCTCTTCATATAAGAGCCAATGATGAGATTTTATAGGAAGCGATGGGAGAAAGCAAGGGTGGGCTGAGTGTAATCATGCAGCTCACGCTAGTTCTTCCACTTAAAAATTTCAGGCCTCGCTAAAGACCAGTATTTGCAATTAATAATCAAACATGCATTTTCATTAACGTGACTGCCTGCAGTAGGCTGAATAACCCTGACTTAAATATTTACTTGTGTATGTTTTTCTAAATGTCTCCAAAGTAGTTTTGCAAACTGTTCACAGCGATTGCTTTGTCCTTTGCTTATTGTTCTGCATCTGAGTATTTATCAAAATTGTGCTGCCAAAAGCTGGCAGAGAGAAATGATCCAGCTTGGAATTTAGCTTGGATCCTATAGCAAACGTTCTTGCATGAAAACTCCTTTCTTGCAAAAAGAGTTTTAAATGAAAATGAGTGGGCAAGGACTTTCTTCTGGTTTTCCTGCAAAAAATCCTTTGTTTGGACCATTCCCTTTAGTTGCCTGTTAAAGCTGACTAGAAGAAAAGAATGCTTTGAACAAAGCCATTGCCTGAACTCCGTTTATACGCTTAACTGTTGTGATCACGGGGACAGAATTTTTTTCTTGTCACACCAATTAAATTAAGTGCCCATATTTTTTGTAATTTGTGTTTGTATTTGTTGCATAATTCATCAGAGGATGAAGATGTGAATTAGAGGAATATGAATGTGTACAACACCTGTAGAAAAGAAACATGTCTCTAGGACCGTTACTTTACATTGCAGTAAAAAAGTTGAAAAACGTTCTCTAACAGCCAGACCGGAGAGCTCATTCTAGATGGATTCTCAGGGAAAAAACCAATTTCTTGCCCACAGGGAGTTCGTTAGCTCGTTAAAATGAATGTGGTTTGAATGGGATCCTGAAAGTTTAACTCGGCTGAAGGCTTACATAGTTGTAACTTGAGATTGGTCCAAGTTGGTGATTTTTAACTTAGAAGTGGCTGTGAACAGAAGACCCAGCTGGCAGATGGTAGGAATGCTGACCCCCATGTGAAGAATAAGCTGGTAATGGGACATGTGGTTGCTGATGTGAACTCATCATGAAGTTGCTGGGAGCCAGTCTGAGTGCAGTGACCTTCAGAAAGAGGATGTGGAGAGCTGATTGCCTTCCCTTGGATGAGGGTTAAATTGTTTCTTATAGCAAAGGTTAATTGGGAGAGCAAAGTCCATTCCTATAAGGTTGAAATACCTGCTAAACAGCTCTTTTGCAGATATTTTTGGCATTCATACAGGTAGAAATTGTCTTAAGCTGCTGAATATATTCAGTTCAGCCAAGCTTGTGGAGCAATAGGGTTGTGATTGTCTTGAGAGACCAACCCTAAATGTGATCATTTGGGTTTTTTTATTCAAACTGTGGTGTGTCTGGGTGTTACAGCCAAGATCAGGGTTGCATAAAACTGGCATTTTTTAATAGTGAAACCTGTAACTACTTCAGCATTTACAACCTGTTTTTTGCTACTGCTGTTACTTTGCTACTCACAAGCAAGTTGGACTGAAATTTTTCATGGAATAGTACATGTCCGGTACTTTGGCCTGAGGATTAAGACAAATTTGCTCCGTTCATGTGTCTCAGTGTTTCATCTGGTTCAAAGCAAAGTCCCTCAGAGTAAAGAGAAAAATTAACAGTCCAGAATTACAGATATCAATGCAGTGATTTTTTGCTGTCTGGCTGAGGCTTTAGAACTGGGCATCTGACTGTCATCAGGTTTTTAATTCTTTTGAAGCTACTTGGGTTTGAAGTGTCTGCTCAGCTCATTAGTATCTGAGCTACAAATCTGTTCTGCGTTGTCTGCTCTGCTACAGGTGTCCTTGCCTTGCCATGCTTTTCCTTGTCAGGAGCGTTGTTGGGCAGTTAGCCAAAGTGAATGAAGTGCTCAAAAGCCAGCCAAGGAAAATACAGCTTTGAAAATAGCACCGCTTCTCCAGGCAGTTGCAGATTAGAATATGTAACTGTTTCTACTGATTATTTTTAAACCAAGAGTTGACAGACTTGGGTATATCTGGAAAAATCCATTAAGTGAAATTTTACATTTTTTCCTTCTAAATCTTAAGAAAATTAAGTTTTTTAATAAGAATAGGACCGGGACCTAGGGAATTGGGTAAAAGTTTGGAGACTTTGGGCTAGAAATGCCCAGTAGTTATGGACCTAGCCCACAAGTATTTGCTGAAAATGACTGCACCTGGATGCCCATATACAAAAATGGGTGCCAGTCTTGGCAGCGGGGAGGCTTAGCTCCCACTGAAGCTGCAGCATGATCTCGCATTTTGGTGAAGAAGTCAGTATACTTTGTCCAGCTCCCGAGAGGATCTGCTGAGCCTAATGTGTCAGCGGGGATATTTAACCCAAAGAACAGCAACTGTGTTTAACCCAAGGAACAGCAACATATTGTTTTGCCCAGTAGTCTAACAGAACTGGCGGATCTGGATTAAGTGGCCTCTGCAGGCTGAGGAGATTTGAACCCATTTGGAGAGTCCCATAACCACTGGACAGGAGAAGCCAAGCTGGTGTAAGAAGGTTAGCAAGAGTCCTAGAGGGAGAGCCAGCAGAAGGTGACCTAACTAGAAATCAGTTCTTTGGGGACCTGTCTGGAAGTGGACAGGGGAACCGTGATACAGTCCATCTTTCTTGGGCTTTTTAGATAGTTTTCAGTACAGTCATGACTTAAGAAAAATGATTACAAGAGCCAAGGACCTGTGCTGCTGGCTGACCCTGAGACCTCCACTGCTTCCACAGCAAAGGCGGTTTGTGCCCAGCCATCATGAGGGCATTTGCACAGCGTATCCAACCTTGGTGAGTTAGAGCCAAGGGTGCCGTGTCTGCGTTGTTGGGACATAGCCACACCCTTTGGATGCAAACTCTGAAAGAAGGCTCCGGAGTAAAAATACCGATTTGACATGGGTTGGATTAGACTGATGCCTCTGTCTTGCTCTTCTCGGACAGTATCTCACTGGTTTTCATATACTCTCTTGACCAGTTTCAGGAATACTGTGCACCGTTGCTTGTCACAACTGCCCTGAAGCATGTAATGCTTCCTGTGCGTTGTAGAAAGGGATGGTTGCAGCCTGGATCAGCCTCCCAAATCAGGGCTGCACTCTGGGATTTGGGCAGTCAAAAGCTAGGATGCTCTACATTTCAAGTTATTTTTTGGATGGACTTCAGTTGCATTATATCATGGTTCCCCATCTATAGAGTAGGGAAGGTATTTATTTTATATTACACGGAGTGTGGGGCCTGCTTGTAAGGTGCTTTGGCTAGGGGGAACAGTGTATGATGATTATTCTTATTTTCATTAGATATAGATATCTGAAGTGTTGTAGCTTAGGCTGGAGTTGTAAACTGGACCTATCTTTAGTCAAGTGAAGGAGGAGTCACCTCACCTAAATTGCCACAGGTAGCTACAACTGAGAAGGCTGTCTTTGTCAGGGGGGAAAAATAGCGAGTTTTAAGGCGTGATCTGTTTCAGACATCTGCTTCAGGATGAGATGAATCGTGCCCTAGACTGCAGTGACTATAAGACTTATCTTAGCTGTAGATATCTGCATCAATTTAGATGAGATGATGCCTATGTCATATCACTAAAGGTAGATCTGATTTGCAACTTCAACCTGAGCTGATAGCTCTTAATGGCTTTTTCCACTAATAGCTATTTCGTGCTCTATGTTTTAAAAATACCACGGAAATGAGAGGCTGTGTGGCAGAGCCTGTACTGGGTTTTGCTGTTGGCTGTGCTGGAGGCTTAGTCTGTGGCATCCAGTAGATTGTTTAACCTGTTAGTATTTCTGTTTCCATGCAAGGCTGAGTATCCTTTGCTACTGTGCTCAGCTGCTTAAACTGGTGGGGGCGAGGAAGGTGCATAAAATATATCATGCAGCAGCCTGGGCAGCACAGAGGCTTTGAATTTAATGAAGGTGGTTGGTGTGTCAGCCAACTCTCCAGATCTCTGACTGGGCATCAGAAGCTTTTATGGCTCTTATGATCCTGGTGCTGTAAATTACCAGAGTAAGCCCATGTCATTTAATACATTTTTATATCTAGTAAATTAGCAAATCTAGGCAAGCTGCAGCTTTTCATTTTCACTTCAGCGTTTATACACCCACCTAAATGTAGAAATGAAGCAGTGCAATGTAATGTACCATTAAGGCAGAGTGGCATTTACCTGCAGGAGGTTATAACTTAGTGTTTTCCCTTGTTCAGTGGGTGGATTGATGCTGCTAGCAAGATGTCTGAAAAAGAAGTGCAATGACTTGGCCAAAAACAATGTAGCAGGATCTCAAATCAGAGCAACCTCTTCCATTTAGCAATGTGACAATGCTCTTCATGCCTGTTCACGTTGAGCCTGGAAATTAAAAGTCAGGTTACCTTCCTCAGGCTAACTGTATAGCTCTCAGTTTTTGTTAGTGCTGCTGGTCATTCCTTCTCTTTCCTCATTGAGATGTAGTTTTAATGCCATTGCTAAAACAGCTTAAAAGGACATGACATTTCAAAGTACCGCTGGCTTTTAACAGTGGTGTGTGTTTTACAAGCTCCTGACTTTTAGCTATGAAAACTGTCCCATGGGCCAAGTTCTGCAGGTTGGAAGTGTGGCATGCACCGCTCCAGCTGGGCTGGTGGGAGCTGCGGCCAGATCATCTTGGTCTGCCTGCGTACATTTCTTACATGGGTTAGCGTAGTCCCATCACTGTAGTGCTTTGTATCTTAAAATACCTTTTGTTTCATGTTCTTGTAACACAGCGCAAATGTTCTTTTGCACAAAGCTCGCTTATGATGCCTTTTGGGAATGGGGTGATGCCTTTTGGGAATGGGGGTGGAGATGGGAGAGCGTGAAAAACATTTCAACCTTACAGATACAGAGTGTGCAAAGAGTGGAGGCTGAGGGTTTATAATAATCTAAGGTGGCAGAAGAACCAGACCGTTAAAAGTGACCTAAGAGCAAGACCCATGTCAAGTTGATTTGTCATTTGTTCTGCAGTTGGTTTCCTGGAGACGTGTGAGGAGCGTAAGGGGTTAGTGCTCTGCTGGTCACTTGAGCCTTCTGATCTGTGTGTCTAGAGGGGAAACATGGTATTATTAGTCCTTATGCAAATTCTGTTTCTTTGTGGGGGGTCAGGGTTCTCTGTCCTGTCTCTCCATCCTTTTGATACAGAGATTGCTGCAAGTCCATGAAACTTACCTCAAACAACAGCCTGTGGATTGCTGTGGGCCTGCCTTCATTACACTGCCTTCAGATGGCAGGTGTCGGGCCAGTTCTCTGCTTGGAGGAGTATACAATCAGAGCTGTACGTAATGATGGCTTTTAAAACCTTTAGTTGTTAGATGGACATAGAATGCAAGATTTTTCTTGTGGAGGGTTTCCCTGCCAGGCTTTGGGTAGTTTGTTACTGTGTATTGGCTAGTCTTATAGCCTTGCATGAGTCAGTTACTTTCTCTCTGTCTCAGTTTCCCATCTGGAATGCTTCCCTCTGCCATTCTCTGTCATGTCTGTGTGGAATAAAACCCAACCTCCACCACTAGTGAGTTCACACAGTGTGCAGGATGACTAGTGTAATGAGGCACTGTTCTTCGTTGGGATTTATAGGCAGAGTTGCTCTAAACACACAGCAGAAGACAATCTATCTGATGGAAGATGTTTAGAAACCTGTGTAAGGATAGTCAAGTATTTAATCATTCGATAGCACAGTCAGAAAAGACTTGTGGAAACGCAGATACAAAACAGTTTCAAGGAAGAGTTAACGTTTCCAAATATTGACCTTGTGCAGAGTAACCATGTTAAACCCTGGTTTATGTTGCGTAGGATTTTATTTTTAATTTGCTTTTTTTTGTTACTCAAAATTGTTCTGAAATTTTTGTTATAATTGAAACTTACAATCTGATAAGAGTTCTTGTCAAATATGCTTTGCAGAAACTACACTGCAGAGTTTTTTTTTGAGGCTGTATTAATGTAACTAATTATGGAAGTTAAGTTAGCATTGTTAAGCTCACTGAAATCCTGCCTGCTTGCACCAGCAGATGTGCTAAGTTTTTTATCTTCTGAAATGCGGGAGCTGTTTTTAAGGTTCAGAAGTCAATGGGAGATGCGATCGTGAAGAACACAAGGTTGGTTTTGCTCACCATCCCTCTGTTTCAAGGTCTAGTTGTTGAGTTGGAAACCGTGACTTCGGATGAGTCACTTCAGTGCAGTTCTCTCACAAACATGTCTGAGAGACCATTGCTGATGTTTTTTTCTCTTCCCTTCAGCTAGTGAATCGGCACTTGTATTCAGGAAGCGCGGACAGGACAGTGAAGTGCTGGTTAGTAGACACTGGGGAGCGAATCCAAACGTACAAGGCTCACAAACACAGCGTTAGCACTTTGAAATACCACGCTGGGATCTGTAAGTTGCTTTTCCTTTGTTCAGCAATCCCTTGTCTCCTTTTTGATGTCTGTCTTTGATCAAAGATTGTTAATAGAGAGTACTATAATTTTGAAGGCTTGCAAAATTGTCACTTTTTTCAACTCTAGCACATTTATGCTCAGTATCAAACTTCACTGCACTACTCCATGTGGGAAGCTTAGATCTTCCCTCCATTTTCCATTTCCCTCTTTTGGCAAATGAAGAGGCAGTTGCTTTATTTCTGTTACCAAGGGAAGTGGTAATCCTGAGCTGTCTGTGGTTGTTTGTAGAGCGATAGTTTAACCTCGCTAGTCTGATGTTTGTCAGTCTGCTTCTGCTGCATACTTGGGGACAGCAAGTGCTGCTGCTGGATGTGCAGCCCCGTGCCTCCCTCTGCTACCTTGTAGGTGCTGTGTAATGGACTGTCCTAAACCAGAATCACATCTCAGATGCTCACTGCTTCTTTCTAACAGTTAGGCTTCCTGTTCAGACTCTGACCATCTCCTAGACTCATTTTCCACAAGTTCTTTCCCTTTATCTGTCCTCTTTCATGTATTTGTTCCCCAAACCACCTTTCTGCAGTATCCAACTATTGCGTGCCTTACTAATGCTTAGGACTCCGTTCCCCTGCTTCCAATACTCCTGTTAACAGTGGTATCTTCATCTTGTTGTTAACATAACAGTATATTCTGACCATGAAACCCTCTCTTTTTAAATCCCTGTCTTGGTTGGCTTTCCTTCTGCACGTCATCTATGCATTTCTGGGCTTGGGTTGCAAGACTGCGCCTCTGTTTTTATCAGCCTGAACCTCTCTATGTGTCATCCTGGTCTTACCCTGCCACTGACATTAGACCTGATGTGCCTTCATTTGCTTCCCAGACAAGTACTTCTCTCCTTCAGGGTAACCGGGATGGCAATGCCTGTCTTTTCTAATCTAGAAATTCACAGCGCTTTTCTGATTTCGATTTCTGTACTTCAGCTGTGAAACCAATGTGTAACACCAAATGCATGGTTGCTATTTGGGTCTTGATATCTCTTTTGGCAGATCATCAGTATGATGGTGATAAATGGCTGACAAATGCAAGATGGTACACATCAGAAGAGAGTCATATCTGCGCAGGCAGATTACAGTTTAATGGCAGTTCTCTAGCACCATGCTTGACATAGCTCACTGACCACATTTATAACCCAGTAACTGAATTGATTTCTTAATTATGTTTGGAAAATTAACATGTAACCAAGCCCATAGGTAGATTTTGATTTTAATCAGGAAGGCTTTATTTGGTCTTCCTTTCAGCATTAGACCCACAGCACTACTTTTCTCCATTAAAATAGTAATCGTAATTTACAGTTAATTTCAGCTCTCCTCACCTATATTGCAGAACTACCCCACTCTCCCCTACCTGCAGGTTATAATTTCTGCTGATTTCAGCTCTTGCAGTTGGCTGGAAGGCTGAAATGGAAGGGGAAAGGGTATGAGCTTACGCTGTACCCTGAAGTTATTATTGCTCAAAGATGCAGGCAGGTAGGGCAGGGGAAGTGAATCAGAAATTTTAATCCAGGATGAACGCTGGCAAGCAAAATGCTGATTGTGTGTGTGTGTATGTTTTCCCCCTTCTAATTATAAAGATACAAACCAAAACATTGTATTCATCAAGACTAGCCGAAGGCGAGATACCTGTGCTAAGCTGATGTTGGCCCGATCCAGTGAGGAATCTTCATGTCTGGGTGGGAGATGGAGAGACTGTCTCCTTCATTAGTGAGACCTCCAGAGCTGCATTTTTTCATTATTGATCCTGCTTTTCATGCAACCAGTATAGACTTGACCAGACTCTCTAAAACCATCATAAAGAAAGTTTAGGCTCAAACAAAAGTTTCATTTTCTGATGCCACCCAGAATCAGCTGTGCAGCTTTCTCTCTCTTCCCCCTCCTCCTACCACCCTGTCCCTGCCATACACATACATTATTTTTCGATAACACACTTTTTTTCTTAAAATGCAGGCAATATTGCTGCATTTAGTCAGACCTGTGAAGAACATCCCGATAGTGTGATAGAAATGTTCACAGAGTTATTTAAGATCACATTTTAAATCAAATGCAAAAGTACTGAAAGTGTCAAACATGGAGAATTGAATTGTTCCACTTGAAGGGTAGAAAAAATGTCATGGAAAAATATTAGGGACTTGTTTGAATTTAATTTAGACACATTGTAGTTCTTGAAAGAGGAAATTTTCCCTTAAAAATGAATTTATACACTATGATTGCTTGCATTATTGTAATACATAGTAATTCTAATTGAAACAAAACTATTACATACTGTGTAAATGAGGGATCAAAGACATGTTCACTGGGTACCAAATGTTGGAGCTAGTGTAGCTTAAAATTCACCTGGGACGGATCGGCACCGTGTGTCCACTCTCTGTCTTCCAAAAATGTGGAGAAAATACTTAAATATCAATGATGTTTGTTATAGTTTATGTCACATTTGCACCAGCCCAAGAATGTGGAAAGAATCTCAGCTGAGAAGTGGTAACTTTCTGTTAGCAAGCGATAGAATTAAGATCTATCTGGTCAGTACCCAAAGGCTTGCCCCAAAGAGTTTACAGTCTAAATAAGAAAATACAGTAAAAGAATGAGAGGAAAAATATGTGTTTCCAAAATGGCTTTATATTATACGGGGAGTCCTGACAAATCTGAGAACTATGCTTTAAATCATCAGAATGTGTTTCTAGTGGCTTTCCTCAGTCTGCTTGTGTAATTAATAGCATGGGGAATATTAAAGCTGGTTCTCAATCTAATTTACTTAATGATATTATGTTGGTTATTTCTCTCCTACAGTATGTGCACAGTCATTTAAAATTTAATGCGGTTTATATTTTTTCATGTTGCAAAAACTCCAAGGGAACATCTGAAACCTGTTCTCCCACCCAAGAGTCTATGAAATTTAAGTAAAAAATAAAAATGAATTGTTGATTTTATTTTTTTGTTGTTTGTTTGTTTCACAGGTGGTATATATAAGCATATATTTAAATGGTAAATCTGGGTTAGATCTACAGCTCTCCTTTGAAACTCAGAGGTGCAAAGAGACTTCCTAAATCTAGAGTGACAGTTCAAAAGACACAAAGGATGTCTGTCAAAAGCAAAATCTTGATAGCGATAGCTAAAGTAAACTGACAGCTGCATAGTGAAAACAGCTCTTAATTGGTTCCTACTCTCTGCATGTGTGTAATAGTATTAAGTGATTTCCATTCACTGGAAAAAAAATCTGTACCTTGTTCCCTGCTTTACATTGTTGTTACTCGTTTGCAGAAAGGGACACAATGCTTTTTCAGGATTGTGTTGGCAATTGAATTTATAGTGGCCCATATAAAAAGACATTGATTTTCCACGTCCAGATGTTTCTTTAAGGTGTACCCAGGAAGTACCCAGCCTCCTGCTGTTTAATTTGAAGTTGAAAAGCTGATGGCAGTAGGTAGCCTTTTCTCTCTTCTCTTGTTGTTACTGCTGTGGTAATTTCTTCACCTCTCTTTAGGAATCCAGTGCCTGACTTCTCCCAAAAGATACGGAACCTGTTATCTTCAGGCACTTCAGTTTTGTAAAAATCTTTCTGTGCTAGTGGCTTTTGCAAAGACATGAAGTGCAGGGAGCCGTGAATATATTGCTTTTTGCAGTTCTGAAATACTTATCTCTAGATAAACTTGAGGAATTTGGGTTAAGTGAAGGAAAGCAAGTGTTTGTGAAGACAGTTTGTAGCCCTTAAAGCACACAAATGTGCTCCTTTTTGGGCATATTGCTAAGTAGAAAATCTAAATATTCAATACTGCCTTACAGTTTCAGGATGCAGCAATTCTGGGGATCTGATGTGAAGATCCTGAAGTGTTGAGAAATTGTTCTTCGAACATGGAAACCTGATGAACAGCCAAAATCCCTGGCCATGCTTAATTTACTTAAACCCCGCCTCTCCTTGTAGCACATGTACAAGATAGCACATACATAGAATACAAAAGTTATAGCCAAAACCCTCAAATAATTCTGTGCTGTACTGAAATAGAGATTATAGCCTGGGCCTTGAATCACTTAAAAGCTCTACTGCTTGCAAAGATCCTAAGCCACAGGATTTAGCTGAAGAAATCTACCACACTGAAAGAATTTATAAAGCTTCTTTGTAAAGCTGCCTACACATGCCACTCATCTCTGGGGACAGAAGATTTAACTGTGGTATTTCAACAGAGAGGGCCATACCTATTGATAGTAAGCTTATGGATGAAAATGGGGGGGAAAAAGGATATGTTTTAATGAGGCTAAGGCCAAATTCATATTATTAGTATGAGAGGTGATAACGCTGTTACTGTGGTTTGCAGCTCCACTGTACAGATGCTTCTGCTGCTTGATGCAGCAGCAGAAGTGATGAAGATGCTGTAGTACTGAATGGAAACCTGGACATAACTATGGTAAAACAAATGGAAGGCTTAATGGAAATCCTTAAAACCAGACATGAGATAAGTTGTCTGCTTAGAATTATTGAGGCATGTTTAGGCAGGGAAATATACGTGGAAGAGAAGAGCAGAAATACGTATTTGAAATGTGTGTGGAGTGAAACGCTGATGTATATAGGAACTTCAGGCTTAAGGCAGTTCAGTGTTTTGAAAAATGTGAATGAAAAGAAGCATGCTGGGGTCAGTGACATGAAAGTGATCTGAACTTGCTATAACTGAGAAGAAAATCAAGCCTAAAAATGATAGGTCACGCTCCTTTGTGAACTAGGTTTAGGTACATTTTGGACTCACATGAACTGACCTTACGCAGCTGCTGACCTCTGGCCATGTGCTATGTTGTGTGGTTGCGTTGCAGTGTTCACAGGAAGTGGTGATGCCTGTGCAAGAGCTTTCAATTCCAAGAGTGGTGTCCTGCAGAAGATCTTTCGAGGGCACAAGTTCATCATCAACTGCATTCAGGTCAGGAAGGGGTTTCTTTGCTGGGATTTCTCACTTCTGATTGCTCCCTCATTTGTTTTGTGGGAATGGTGTGGCTAGCTGTTCTGTGTGTCTTGGGTTGGGTGTTCTAGGGTAAGATGAAAAGTAACAGACTTGAATATTCCTTTTTTAATTTTAGGCAAACTCGATATGTGAAACCACAGAACGAGTCCCCAGACACAGTCCTATGTCTGTGATTGGAGGTTTTTCAGGTCAGGTTAGACAAGCAACCATAAGAAATGAGACAGATGTAACTGATCCTGTGTAGGGGCAGGGAATGGACTCCGACTTCATGAGACCCCTTCTATTACAAGACACTGATGATAAGTGTTTGCAGTGCTCTAGGTGAAAAGAAGTTTCTGCCTTATCCAAGCAGAATAATATATAGCATTATACCCCTAACCCTCCTGGGCGTGGCATCCCTCAACACTCTAGCAACTGCTTACCATCCTTTCTGATCTTAGTGGAGAGCTAGCGGTGATTCCCATGTACTACCCTGTATATAAATGTTTATATAAAATATTGCCATCAGGATCTATTTTTCTGAAGGTATAAAGATGACAAAGAAGCTCTGTATTGATGTCTGACCCACATCCTACCAGACAAATGGAAAAGTCTCTGCCACTGGCTTAAAAATTTTCTAAAAGTTAATTAAGTCCCTGAAAAGTTGCTAGCGTATTGTCTACCCTCAAGTGATACTGGCATTTAAAAGTTAAAAGGGGAGGAATTAGTAAACCTTGGTGGCAATGCAAAGACCAGTATCATGCAAGGAATCCTGGGGGGAAAGTTTGAATCCTTGGATGCTTTGTGCATTTAAGAATCCACATCTCTCTGCATCAGGATCTCAGTAAAAGCTGCATGCAGGGTGAGGATTTTGATTAAGAATGTGAGACACTGTAAGTATTTCTGGCAGGCTGACAGTCGAAAGAAAGAAGAGAGGAGATAAAATTCCTTTTGGAGTTGATCCCAAGCGTACAGAGTTGTAAATATGGTTGTCTTTTGTATATTTTTCTGAATTAGCAAGTGGCTAGTTTGTCTTAAACTGCAAACTCTTGGGTATTGACCAATTGGTTGTGTAGCAGACGGTCGCCTGGATGTATTTGGGTGATAACTGATATAATCAGTCTGTGCAGCTCTTAAGTATTGACAAGATCAAAGCTTGGCTTTGTATTTGTTTTGTAATTTCATTTCCAAGTATAGAGGGCAAAAAATCCTGGGAAGAGAGAGGACTGAGAACTGGCGACCTTAAGATGATCTTAAGCATATTAATGAGGGGTGGATGAGGGAGGAGGGGGCTGTGGCTGTGCAGGCTTGTGTGGTGCTTCATGCTGATGTAAGCGAGACTGCCGGTGGGATGCTCGCTGTCACGGCCACCTCTGGAGACTGCGAGCGCCCGTGGCAGACAGACTGACACAGGAAGGGGCAGATGATCAAGATCGGCAGCTTATTTCTATGGCGGGCTGAGGACAATTGGAAACATTACTGACAGCAGCAAATGTTTCATTAAGGAAATGAAACTACAGGGGGGAATCAAGGTTAAATTACTGCAGGTTTGGAAGAACAACAAATTTTGAAGGAGGAATTTTACCTATAACTTACTGCAAAGGAAGAAAGGAAGTGAGAAGGGAAGCATTCCTGAGCCCCCCCACTGCCCACTGATGCTGATTTTGGTGCCTCCTTAAGCTTCATTTTCAAAACCAGCAGTCTGAAACCAGCACAGAAATTCCCAGCTACAGCCTACTCTGACATTGAGTTTAGTTTCCCATTGCTTTTCTAGTGGGTTTAGGTTATAAATAACTCTTGCTGTTTATATTTTATGGCTCTGTGAAGTGGCTGAGAAATGAGTCCTGACTTGGTAATGTCTCATCCCACTTCAGCAGCTTTTGTGATAATTTATACTGGCTCTTGCAATGAGCTATCAGGCCTTAAGTGTTAGGATCAAGCTGTGTTTGCTCTGATTTTTGACAGTTTGATTGTGCCGATTCCGAGCTGTACGGTTTGGTATTAAATGTGACCCTGTTGTTCCAGATCCACAACGAGTTGCTCTACACAGCTTCCCACGATGGCACACTAAGGATTTGGGACATCCGAGGAATATGCAAGAGAAATAAGCGGCGTTTGAAGAAGGAGAGGTCTGCCCAGGGCAGGAGCTCTCAGAAGGGCAGTCTGTCTCGTCTCTTCAACAATAAAGTCGGCTGTATGGTACAGCAAGAAAATGGGGAACACGAGGCCGTTGAACTAATGTGACTGTCCAGAACAGACTTTCCATCAGTGACCAAAGCTGAACCTTTTGTTTTCTGCACCACTGTGTCCATGTAAACCAGAACTTGGAAAGAGATGGGAAATGGCTTTGCTTGAACGTCTTTTTCAGGAGCCAGGATTCTCTGTGACTGTCAGGTGGACTCAAGTCAGATACTGTTGCTGCAGATGACTCTCAGCTGAGCAGTACTGGGGTCAGGAGGGACTGCAGTGTGGTTCAGGTGATGCGTGCGCGTGTGTGTGTGTGCGCGCGCAACTTTACTTACGACTGCTTGTTTTCAATTCCCTCTGGCGCAGAGGTGTTGCACACTTCTGCCTGTCTAGTATCTAATGAGAAATGTTTTCTCCTGTTCCTGTTGCCCGTTCACATGCCCTCTGTTCGGCCGAATGTAAAATGGAAGGTGCCCTGCAGTATGACTATGAATTCAATTTTCACAGCTGAATTCAGGTCAGTTTTTTGCTGATTAGACCAACTAACGCAGGATGGTATGGCTCAGCAGGGAGAGTTTAAAGCAGACTGGACATCTCTGGGAAGTTGGGAGTAGTAGGACAGAGACTAATTTTTTTTTTAACAAAACATAAGCTAGAGAACAAGCCAAACCTCAGAGCTTTTGTACCAAGGTCAGCTGTTTGCCAACGCGCAGCAGTTGTCCTCCTCCCAACAACCTAGCGGGTTCTTTTTTTACCTTTTACGATCTCACACTTCGCAAAGGAAGCATCAATGGCCTCACTTGTGTCCTCTGCGTGCTGCGAGGGGCGTATGCTCCCAGCCGCCTGCTTACCCCTGGGCACGGTTCCCCAGATGGGAAACTCCTGGTGGGCTCCTTGGACCAGCCCCCTCTCGGCACGGCAGGAGTTGGAAGCTGTTCATTAGGCACCGGGTCTACGGTGGTGACTGCACCACCTCTGGGCAGCCTGGCCCACTGCTTGACCATCCTCATGGGGGAAAGGTTCTCCTTATATCCACTGGGAATGTCAAATTGTGTTTTTTTCAGGGGAGAGGAAAGCGAAACGGGAAGATTTATTAGGTGCTCTAGATTTGTTATCTTTCCTCCTTAACAAGGCTATGTCTGGCCTTGGTTTGCTAGGTTGTTAGTAGCCTCGGATAAGCAGTCAAACTCAAGAGAAGTTCTCCCAGTCTTTTTCCAGGTTCATCCCTCTCTGATAACCACTGAGCCATGAATAAACAAGGGTTCTTTTATTTTTCTATTTGCAGATATAACTCTTTGTAGAACCAGTACAAAAATATCTAACCACATGTTTTTATTTTTATGGCTTTATTTATTCTGTACTACAGCAAGATAAAAATGCTGTAATCCTTTTTTAGAATGGACTAATAAACATGTGGCATCTACAGACAACTAACTGTCTAGTTTTTATTTTCTTCTCATTTAGAGGGGATTTGGCTGGCTGCAGATGCGCAGCAGTTAAGAATGGATGGAACATGGAAAAAAAACCCCACATATACTTTTGGAAACACTTCTTGCCTTTCCCTTGCTGCTGGGGCCAGAGTCAGGCATGCTGTGGAGCCGTCCCGCCTCCTGCCAGTCACCAGATGATTGCCAGAGCTCGGTTTCCCTACTCAGGGGAAGGAGTGATCAGCCAGAAACCAAAGCCTTCAGGGAAAGCACGGATGACAGAAGAGCCACACGTGCTGGCTCGGCGCTTGCTGTGGTGGCACCGAAGACCCCTGCCCTGAAACCGTAACACTGCGTCATTGGGTCGGGTCTGTCATTGCCACTGCACATCCTGCTTGCCTCTCCTGATGAGCAGCTTTGTTAGCTCTTACCTGGCAGGTTTCCGCGTCTAGTAGGAAACAGCATTTTAATTACATTAAATGCCTACCAAGAGAGACTAATTTGGGAGGTCATCTGCATAGCGTAGCCTTAATTCCACTGTAAGCCTCTTGGTCCCATCATTGCAGCTCAGTACTGGCCCTGTGGGAAATGTTTATGAGATGGTGGCTCTTGGTTGCTGGGGTGATGGCTTGCTATGCAGCTAATTTTATTTCTATTTTACTTATGAGGTCAATGCTAAGTTGGAGGCCTTTAGCAGAGATGGACAGAGTTGCACAGATGGTCTGGGCTATACTTTTTGTTTAAAACTTGCACACAGTATGTTAGACATGGGAGCTTATCTGGCCATACAGCAGCTGCACATGGAATTAACCAATGCATTTAATAGACATAGATCTCATAAAACGTGGAATTAATGAGTCATTACCACTTCTGTCTGTGGCTAAACATATCACAGTGTCTTCAAATACATTGTCAAAATTAACTTAAAACTTTCAGCCAGTGCCTTCTGCCCTGCTGATCACATAAAACTGCACGCACAGTTACTCGGGGGCAGTGCTGGCAGAATTACATCATTGAGGAGTGGCTTCTCTGACAAGCACTGCATGTTGTGGTGCTAATTTTAAATTCCCCAAGGACAAATGTTCACTTCTGAAGTTGTCACTGCCAGTTTGCTAGGCAAGCCACTTCAAAGAGGAGAAATACTGCCTGTACAGCCCAACACTGCCTTCGGTGTATGCCTACGGGCTAGAATGGCAGTAGGTTTGGGAACCCCTCTGGCTGAAGGAATGAATTTGTGCTTTCCCACCTACTTCTTGTTAAAACTGTGTCCATCACTGTGTTTGTCTTTCTCACTTTCAATTCTTTTGTATGTTCTGGGCTGCATTTTATCCAGTGGTTCCTCAGTGCTTTCCTATAGAGAAACAGGATATAATGGTTGCTGGGGCTGTTTTTTCTCCTCAGAAGTTCATATTACTGGCTTTAGAAATGCTTCAACCTTCTGGGAAGAGATACAAAACTACTCAATTTTTATAGCATTTCTCTTGATGCAGAAGTATGAAATACAAATAATTCCTTAACAGTGTAATCACTGCCTGCTTTTTGCTGTCCTTGGCTAAGGTAGCCAGGAAAAAAAAAAAAAACACTACTGAAGCCTATGAAGTCCATCCACTGGAAATGAGCAGTCATTTTGCAGGCCAAAGCTCTGCTTCCTCCAGAATGCTGTTTCCCCTAACAAAACTTCAAGCCCTCATTTCCCCACTGATAAACGCTGGGTAAGAACAAACTGTCACCTCATGGAAGGTTCATTTTCCAGCAGCTGCTGCTGGGCCTCGCTCTAAGCGGAGATCACTGCCAGTTCCCCAGACCCCACCAACTCCAGCACCACGCCTGGCGCAGATGGGGCATGAGCTCCCTCTGCCGTGAGACTGAAGTATGGGAATCAAATAAACCCTTCTTAAGAAAAGCTGACAAGCAGGGGAACTTCTGCTTACATAGCAGAAAACGGGATGTTATAAAACACGCTAAAAAACCCCCCAAATATTTCTCCAGAAGCTGGGGACAACTACTGAGACAGTGCCTGAGCCAAGTTTTGTTCAACAGCTGATTAAAGAAAATCCTGTAGTCCCCATAAAATCCATCAGTCTTAAGCCACACACCTACAAGAGGTTAAGAAGAGCTGCTTAGGGAAACTGGTTATTTAGTTATAAAACGAAATACACTACACAGGTCACTGGGGTCTGACAGACACAGCCCTGCCAGGTAGTTCCTACTGGTTTTTAAAACCAAAGCATGGAAGACTTACTAAAAGCAGCAGCACAGTTACCTTTATTGCCTGCGTAACAACCGCATGAAGCGACAAGCAGAACACAGTATAAATCCATGCACAACAGATAGATAAATGACTCTTAGAAATCTTGCAGAAGAAAAGGAGAAGTGTTTGTAAGTTGATACCTCTACAACCTCATGAGCTATGTTTCTGATTTACAAACTCACTTTTTTTTTAAAGCTGGTATTTTAAAATGGTATAGAAATGCTTCTTTACTCGAATACTAAGTGAATTAACTTATTTCACAATAAAAATATAGTTTAGTTCTATTAAATTTTCTTCTGAAAATAAATGTTTCTATTTTTTGCTATGACAATAAATTACAATGTATCACAAATGTAGGCTTTAAGCAGATTTATAAATAAGCAGGAATTAAGTGTTCCACCTACAGTTTAACTGAATTCAAGGCATTTAGTAAGAGATAAGCTGAAGGTGCATTTACAATCCAAACTCAATTCGTCAAGGTAAATACATATAACTGAAGTAGATGTAATGGGATTTAATGCTGTGGTACTTGTATATAGGATAAGTACTCATGAATGATCTGTTCCTCTTCCTCCAGTGTTAAATCCAGATAATCCTCTTCATGTTCAGGAATATCCTCTAGGATTTCATTGACTGCATCAGTCTCCATGTCGTCATCTGTTGGTGAACTAGAAGAACCTTCCGACAAAGAAAGCAGCAGTGAATTCAAAGAAGTTGGTACTTTCCCTCTTTCACCAGCATGACTGCTCTGCAAGTCCGTTCCTGTAAAACCACCCCAGTTAAAATAGCTCTGCAAAGGATATTGCAGGAAGGCAATTTTTTTCCTATTATTTAAAGCTGTAGGAAAGCTCTTAGCTGTACAACAGGGATCACTACAGCTCTGACAAATAACGGAAGAGAGAGAGAGAATGTCCAAGTTTCCTCTTTGCTAAATGGTAAGTATCAATTACAGTTCTACCACATAAGGGGCATGAGGAAGGAGTATGTGGTCAAATCAGCTGACTGTATAGCACAGATTTGGAATAAACTTCCTAGCAGTCAGAACCCACATATTAGCAAGCCAAAAATTCATCATTATCAGTGGTAGGTCCAGGGAACATGGTCCAGCAACTTAGTCCTTGCTCTCTGAAAGAATACAGGCAGGGAGAGGTTGGTTTGTTTTAAAGAAAACTGGTGTGAGTACAATTAGCTGGGAGAAGCTAGAATTGCTAGTGAGGGCCTCACTGGCGAAGTGAGGACACAGACACCAGAGGCCTCCAGCCTTGTGTGCCAAAGCCATCACCCACTCAGCAGCCATTTCCTCTTAGCCCTTTCCAGGACGCCCCTGAAGGCCACCCCTTTCTTCTGGGATGCATCTGTCTTATGCACTGCCTACAGCTGATATGTATCCCTTATGGTTCCCTATATGGCTGTCACTTACTGCTGGGGCTATAGCTTATCTGGGGTGATGGACGCCTTGCCTGTAACCATGTTATTGATAAAAGCAGTCTGGGGCATTACTCAAGGCCCTCTACCAGTATTTAAGCAGAAATCGCTTAATTGTTTTGTTCAAGAGCCAGAAGAACAGCCGCCCTGCTTCCCTCTCCTCTGCCTGCTGTATGCAGCATTTCTTACCTGCAGACTCTGTAGGCGAGTCTTTTGATGAAGTTGATTCTTCTGATGGACTGGACCCTTCTGGAGACAGCTGCAGTGAAGCAGGAAGAACTCCCCCATAATGAGCAAGGGTTTGGGAAGCTAAGTGGATGTTGCCTTTAAAGACCTTTAAAGCTTGCTCTGCCGACTCACGGCTGAAACCCATATACATCAGCTACAGGAAAGAGAAAAATATAAAAATAAAAAAATCTGGAGAAATCCAAGCTCATCCAGCACCAGGGTCTGGCAGGAATCTGACTCTGCATCTGACAGTCATTCCTCTTGCACGGAGGAAAGCACTACATGCCAGGAATTCCAGGACACTGACTCTGGTTTACTGGAACAGTTAACAACAGGGCAGTGACCTATTAAAGGAATGGGGATGTTGAGCAGAATCAAGAGCCTCTTGTTTAATATCAGACCAATTCTTTTTCTGTCTTTCAAAAGGAAGCTTCAGAGCACTCCAGCGTATCAGGAGGGTGCACATGCTATTTACTTTTTCTAGGCAATATAGTTTTCTTGCCTGTCTGTCATTGATTACATAGCCACACTAACTACTGAAGAGCTTTTCAGGCGGCCGGGATGTTGAGCAGAATCAAGAGCCTCTTGTTTAATATCAGACCAATTCTTTTTCTGTCTTTCAAAAGGAAGCTTCAGAGCACTCCAGCGTATCAGGAGGGTGCACATGCTATTTACTTTTTCTAGGCAATATAGTTTTCTTGCCTGTCTGTCATTGATTACATAGCCACACTAACTACTGAAGAGCTTTTCAGGCGGCCTATGATGAGAAAGACACATTCCAACTCTTTTGTGCACTTCAGTGTTTAGAGACTTGAATGAATTTCTCTTTGCTGTCTTTCTGGGAATAGAGCATTAGAGTGCACAGACTTTGCTCCGCATCTGCGCTTGACAGGTTGGTGTATTGGGCAGGAAGTACACACAGATTATGTTTTAGCCTGAGTGTGACTTCACCGTCAAAAGCAGGTGCCAGACAGTGGAAGTGTGACAGCTTGAGTGACATGGGTCAAAGGAAATTTGTACAGCTTTGCTTAAGGAAGATCTGGTGTGTTTGAAGGCATAATTCAGAAACAAGACAACCAACTCCTAAGTAAGCAAAAGGTCTAACTTACTTGATCAATACTTTCCTGGGAAACCTGATACTGGTCCATGGCCACAGGATCATCATCATCATCTTCCAACAATAACTCTGGATTGTCAAGAATAAACTACAACAAAACAGGGAGGGATCAGAATAGAGCAATAGAAATATAATAGTCCTCGATATGGATATGCATTTAGCCCAGTAGTTGATATAAGCAAACCTCAGCCAACTTAAATGATACCTGATTCATTGGGTCAGGAAGTGGAAGTTCAGTCATTACAGTTCAGAAAAGGTAGCTGTGAACTAACGAATAGAGACTACAGAAAATAAGAATCTGCTACACAAAAGAAAAAAAAAACAAAGTAGTTTTTTTGTACAAAAGTACTACTCCTGAAAATCACTTACCTTAAAGGCTTGGTCCAGGTTTCCTTGTGTATTATGAAGAGCTACTTGAGCAGCTCTCTCTGAATAGCCCATACTTTTCAAGGTGTTTATGTCTTCCCGTCGCTGCCTTCTTTTAGCTCTCTCCTCCCTCCTTATCTGTGCCTTTTCCTGCAAGAACACAGCCATTACAAAGCTCAGTGCATGGGAGTGCTTCAGCCTTCCCCTATGCAGATAGGGTTTCTTGGATTTACTTTGAGTTTGAATCTCTTGAGGAAAAGGGATTTTTTTTTTTTTTTAAATACAGACTGTGCTGCCAGACACTCATTACTAAATAAAGTTGCATTTCCATGAGCAAGCACTGTTGCCATACTTCCGCTCTGCAGCCTCTGCGGATCGGATCTTATGCTATCACAGCTATTATAGGCCCTGTGTGGTAAGTGATAAACCCGTTTGGCAGATGGGCCTGTAGACAAGACTTGCCAAGGACATACAGTCAGAACTGAGCACGTAGCCAAGTTCTGTTCAGCCCTTCTCTCAGCCATTTGACTTTTCCATCCACATTTCACTGTGTGAAGTCTAGAAGTGCCACCTCAGCTTACCAAACGTAACTTCAGGCACTTCAGATCTGGACAACACTGTCTTCACTTCAGCTTCCTTCACTTTAGCACAAAAAAAAAAACCCAAAAAATCCTTCTCCCCTCCTGGATCTCCCAAGTCCAAAGCCGTAATATGGTGTAGCTTGATGGTTACCCTTAGCACTTCATTGTGCAGCCTCTCGCCTTTCAGACCAGCCAAGCCCAGGAGTGACAGCTTGATCATGGTGGTTTTGTTCCCATACGGAGCATGGCTGACTAGCAAACACTGGTGCAAAGTCTTCCTATGCACTTCTGTGGTACAACCACAGGTCTTCGGCTCTCTCATCCCATCTGTTTTGGGACAGAGCTTCCCTTGTTGTATTAAGTTTTGGTTTCAAACTTGTGGCAACAGATGTCAAACCGTTAGTTACACTAACAGTGCCAAAGCAGGATAATCGAAGTCCTTAATTTAGCACCATGTTGCACTACTCACACAAAACATGACCTTATGGGCACTCCAACGGATACGATCCTTGATTCAATACTTTCACTGTACCATACCTCTCTCCTGTTGGTGATAAGATTGGCAGCATGCTCCACATTCCCATGGCATGCTCGCAGGGCAAGGCGAGCTTCCTGTTCGGAGAATCCCAGGAGTGACAGGCGATAAACTTTATCAGGATCTATGGACAGCTCTTCATATAAACGAGATGCCTGTATATAGAAAGAACAAAATTATACTACTTACACTGTTGCTAACACACAAACAAAAAAAAAAGTCTCCCCATTTTTCTGAGTAAGCAAAGAACAGGGAGAAGATGCAAGAGCCCAAACATAAGAGCTAGTGTGAACGACTCAAAAGTTTTACCTAATGGTGTCTTACCTTCTGAATATACTCAGCGGCCTCCTTTTCTCTGCCACTGTGATAGTGTCCTATCCCTTGAAGGAGGTAAAGCCGTAGAAATAAAACCTTCTCACGACCATAGCTTCCCTAAAGAATTGTTTAAACAAGGGAGGGGGAGGGCACATGGGTAGAAGCATGTGGTAGAACATCAATTCATTATCAATAGAACACTTTACACATTTAAAGAAGACATAGTCACTAACATGTGACACTTAATATGCAGATAAAGTATCACATCTAAACTACCGATAATGTCTGTGCACATAAATGCAAGTTTGCCATCACCTTTGTGTCAGGTCCAATGCTTTCGTTACACTGACAATTACACAACTAGAACACAGGCTGAGGAAGCACGAGAAAACTTTAAACTTCTAAAAGTCAGTCTTGTAATACTTGAACAATAACTGAATACATGTAGAAAAAAAAAAGCCACCCTAATTAAATCAAAATCAGCGTACTTTGATATCAATAAGTCTTTCATGGTTCTCCCCATAGCACCTCTGGAAGCACCTATGTGCTGTGGACAGCTTTTTCTCTGCATCATCCAGGCAGTCCAGCTGCTCCAGGCGGAAGTAGCACCACACTATATCCAGCTGCAGTACTGCATAGTTGTCAACAGTATTCAGGAGTTCTGTGCTACACTCACTGGAAAATAAAACAATTACTTTGTTTTTTTAGGAGAGGTGGTTTATTTTTTCCACATACTTTTTAACACTAGCGAAACAACATGCTAGACATACACATACTCACATATTTGAGAAAGCTACCTCGTATTTGGGGTAGCAAACTGATGTCAGTGGAACTTTAATAAAGCACTGATCTCCCACCACATTCACTGATACACGGGGCACTAATGGTAACACTACATCTCAAAGAATTACAGTAGTCACAACTCATTTTGTTACTACTTAAGACAGCATCTTTTTAAAAGCAGAACGGAGTTAAACCCTATGTAATCTTTGAGAGGACAGAGAAACTGTCTTCCTTAGTGCACGTGAACATGCTGAGTCCTGTGCCAGTCTCCTTGCATGTGCATACAGATGAGAAACAGATGGGGACAATATTACTTCTGGGGATCTCAGAAGAGCAATTTAGGGCTCTGACTGCTGACAGGAAAGTAGTTTACCTGCCAAAATCCTGGTATTGTTACTGACCTATCAGTCAGTATGCAGCTATGTGCTCCACCTTTTACAAGAAATTATTATTTCACAGGAGCAATTGCAAGGGTATCTGTAACTGTCTCTCAAGCTAATGCAATTTATAGCCTAGTACATTAATATTGACAGTTTCTGTTTATGTTGATATGAAAGATTAAATTGCCCAGTGGCAGTATCTGTTTCAGCTGTTCTACATGAAGCCACCTGTCACTGCAAGTCAGAGCCTTTGTCTGCTGCTTACCATCTGCAGAGGGGGTGTGAAGTAATGCCGGGGAAAACAGGCCCTGATTTACATGCACACATAGAGCTAATACTGTTCCTGTATTTGGTTAACCATAAAGGAAAGAGAGACACAAGGGCTCAAAAAGGTTCTTACCAGAAGTGTTTATCAGCATCCAACAAATATGGCAGTGCTATTTCATATTCTTTCTTCTTCATTAATGCTCTGCCCTTCTCATGATAACCCATTGCCAGCACAAGTGCCTAGAAAAAACAGATTGAGACTTTTTTTTTTTGCACCTCCCCAACTCACTTACATAACTAAAAAGAAATACCTAGGTAATCCATTAGAGCCCTTGTTCTTCCTAGAAAAATACCACTGTATCAGTTCTATAACAGCAGTACCATTTCACATCGTGTCATACTTTTCTCCCATCTGCTAGTGTCAGATATTGTCTAATTGAAAGCAATGAATGTTACTGACACATGAAACGTTGCACCAAGTTTATTTTAAGAATGCAACCCTAGATAGATTTTCAATGATGAGTGATAAAAAGTTAAGCATTTTTCTGGGAGCTACACTTCCTAACAGCACCAAATTTGTTTTGCTTTGCTATTACAACTAACTCGTAAAACCTAACGATTCACCTCCTGCAAAACCTCAGAATTGAAAATTAAATTTGGATGTGGCAGGAAAACACTCTAGTTCCTGCAGTATGACAAATGGAAATGTAAATAATATTTCTGGATAGAAACAACCTGCAGTATTTCTTCTCACCCATGTTCAATACTGATGAAATCTTGTGTACTTGAACATTTGATGCTTTTAACTCTTCCGGTGAATTACTACTTTCAGCACTTCATCAGAACAGCGTGCATTGTGAGAATGGACAGTTTTTATTCCAATCATCCAGAAACTTCAGATGATGCAGAAAACACAGTATGCCTCAGAAGAGGCTAGGCCAGCACTTAGCACACGTTGGGGCCTGCTCATTTCTTTCCAAGGTATTTTTTTTGTTACTGGGTGTAATTCCAAGTATTTGTAAAGATTTTTATTTATCGTCAGAAAATCCAGCAATCTTAAAAGGCAGCATCTATCACTATTCTTCTGCTTCAGCAGCCAACATCAGGTATGTCACTCCTACTGTAATTCAATCCATGCACCCAAACAAAGATATTTTGAGTTGGGAATGTGGAACTTTCTTGAATGGTGAACAAATTTAAATTTGAGAGGGGTCACAGTGCAAAAGATCCCAAAACTAATTTAAAAGAGTCCGACTTTGAAAGACTTACCGAGTTTCCAAGTGAAACTGAGGCCTAATGAACAAGTTATTTTCATGTTGTTCTAGGGCACCCAAAATTTAAAATAGGTGCTAGGATATAACAAAGTTAAAGCTCATCTTAAAACACAAAAATAAGATATGGACCACACAGGGGTCAGTGCAAGATTAGACCTGCAATTCGATCAGCAATCAAAGGTCTGTCTCCAGATGACTGAAGTATTCCCAATTGTAGAGTTCTACTTTAATTTTATTTCAAAATTATTTTTATTAAGCAAACATCTACTGGACCCAGGGTTATATCCCAAAAAAGTCTGACTGTATTTCAATCCCGTATTTGAAATTCTTCACGAATCAAGCTTTAAAAAGCTGTCTTAGTAGCTTTGTAAGATACTTTTACCTACTTTTTTAGCTTGAGGAGGAATCTCAATTGACCTTCCAGTCTGATTAGCTATATCTAGGTATGGAACAGAATCTGGATCCAAGTACTCCTCTGAAAGGTAAGAAAAAGCAGTTTAAGTTTTAAGTATCACCTTCAACGGAGTAACTCTGCTGTTATAAGATTATGTCAGCAAGTACATGGTTAAACAAAAAAGCAAACAAGCAAACCACAAAAAATTACGTATAAAGGCTGCATCTGTGTCTTGGACAGACCTATCAAAAATAGCCCTGATCAGACAAATGTGAGGAACTTTTAGAAACGTCACTAAGGAAAATGCCCTGTTCATCCAGAAATTTAGACACAACATTAAAAGTTACATGAATTGTAAAGAATTTTTTGCAGAAGACAAAACACATTTTACATGATATAACATTTGAAATGCTTTATCAAATGAAGCATTGAATATAAAAACACAACTGAGCATAGTTGATAAAACTGAAAGGAAAAAAAAAATACAGCTCAGTATTTTCCTTTCCCCATATCTTTAATGCTTATAACCAAACTATCAATTTTGTTTTCACTTCCACCTGATTTAAAATGAAAAGATGCTTTTCTTGTAAACAGAAGACAGTTGAGCAGGAGTTTGCTGAGATTAAAAACTTCTGCCCTACAATTTTTCTCAGATGAAACAAAAGGGTTGTTAAATCCTTTCTACACTTCACACAGCTTCACACAGAACCTTCAGCCTGTGAGCCCATTTGGACTCCACTCTGTAACTCTGGCATTGTGCTATAACTGACAGTTAGTGGCAAATACCTTAAAGAGGCCCTGTACAGGATTCAAGGGCTGGGGTCTAAATTACCCCTTACATCCATAAAAGGAATCACTTCTTTCATTTGTTCAAAATCTGATATTATAGTAAGAAACAGGCTGTCACTGACTGTTAAAAGCAGCTTTGTTGAGGTATTTTTGCATTTGGCAGGAATTCGTTCCATACTCAGTTTCACAGTTTCTTATTTGTGGATTTTTGAAACAATAAAATAGAGAAGTGATTTAAACTCACCATCTAGCAATGCAATTCACAAACACAACCTCATTTTGAAAAATTATTACTGTTGAATTGACTATATCCCTTTAACTTAATCCACAGTTGCCAGCAATCAACGTCAAATGCAATGAGAACAGAACAGCCACGTTACAGATGAGAATGACAAGTGAGCTGTTCTGCACAACGAAACCATGGTTACGCACAGCCATATCTGAGGTAAGCTACAAAAAAGTGTGTAATGACTTATAATACATTATTCCACTGTGTTTATGTCTACAATAAATTTAAAGCCTGTTCTCAAGAGTAATCAGTCCCTTAACTGTCAAGTGCCAATTAAATAATTGATTCATATTATATCCTTCTGAAAGTACCAAATGTTTTCTAGCATTCTAGTTGTGTGATAAGAGTTAGAGTAGAAGAAGTTTTAGTCAACTTAAAATGCAGTTTTCAAGTAGGTTGAAACCTAGAAAAGTATAAACTGAAATCCAGCCATGGTACGGGCTTCTATGTTGAAAGTTCACTGAGAAGATAATTTTTGATGCCCAAGAATTAATGAACACCCATCTCCCCCCCACCCCACAAAAAAAACCCAACAACCCCCCTTACCTCTCTCTGCTAGAATTTCCAAACCCTTCTTAGTTCTTTGCATCTTGTCATTTATTTCTTTTTCTTTCTTGCATTGAAGTTCTTCTTCCTGAACTTTTCTTTTAGTTTCCTCATCACTCTGTTCCAGTTGAAGTACCATCACTTTTGCATTGTGTGTTACACCCTGGTCTTCAAGGGTTTTGCCTGCAAAATAGAGTGTGATGAATACAATCCAAATATTCTATTTGTGAAGTGAGACCATTTTACATTGTACTGCCATGGGGCGGGGGGGGTAAAATAACACCACCCACAAACAAAACCTGAACAGCCCCTCGCTTTACTCGTACTGTACTAAAGAACTACAGTAATTCCTAGACTCAAGAACTCAATCAAAACCCTTGCCAATTACTGATATATTCAGCAGAAACTCAGAAATTAGAATCAGACTTGCATTTTAAAAGTGCTTTTTAGATGATTGGTATGTTTCTTTGCTTGCTTTTTTCAAAACATTCAAAAGATACGCCTGTATTTCAGTTAATCGATCTACACGCAAAAACTGGAATAACAACATGTTCAGGATCATACACCGCAATGGAAACAGGACAGAGAAACTGGGAATTGAATCTGAGTTCCTATTGTCAATTCCATGGCTCTAATTCTGACATACTCTAAGGGAAATAAATATGTCAGATGCTTAGGCCATCAATAAAGAGAAAGCTGTTGTCATCACTTCCCACAACATGTCTGACAAGTTGAACATGTATAAAGCATTACAAAGAGTTTTTGAATGTGCTGTTATTGAGGAAATTTAGGGTTTCTATTAATTGTGCATTTTCAGTGTTTCTACACTTGCAAAATGGATTTTCAACATTTATTACAAGATTCCTGTAATTGCTCTAATTCTATCTAAGAATTTTGATCATTATAATTTATTACATTTCCTGTAGAGCAGAACCTGACAAATATAACTGCTATTCCTTGGGAATTTCTGAAATTAACAAAGTTGCAAGAAATTTTTCTTCTGAGAATCAGTAACCTAGAAAATTATCATAGAAGTATACTCAACTAGAGATACGTACCCAGGTCAAGCTGCTTCTTATTTATGATTATTTTGATAGCATTTTCTTTTAATGCATGTTCCTGTGCTATCCTGTGAAATAAATCATTTCATCCATCAATATAAATTTTTAAGGCTATACAGTATTTCTGTTAGAATAGCAATAAAACTTCAAAATTAGTATGCTTGTAACTGGCTTAAAACTTGCTATAAAAGGCTGCTAGGAGTAAAATAACATCATCAGAAAGCTTTGTATCCCATATAGGGAAAACCTGGGATACAGAAAGGGAAAAAGCAAAACAGACAGAAAAGAATCTGATTTTATTAGGCTTAAGAACACAAAAGGAAGAGAAGCTAATATTCACTGTTCAGAAGACCTGCCTAGTTACAGATTTGGAATACTGATCACTAGTGCCTTCTCAGGTACTTGCTGGGGATTTACAAAGAGCTATCTTCTTCCACAGTTGCAACTTCCCTGTTTTCTATCTGTTAAACCACAGCTTCTTACATGAAGAACTGCCCTACAGGGACGCTGGACATCCTATTCAGACGTACTGAGCAAACATACATGCTAAGAAACAGCTTAAATCAAACAAATAGTGCTCTGTCTTTTTTTTTTTAGTACTGTATGACAGTATGCTATCTCATTAGATAAGAACCAAGGGTAATTATACTTACTGTGATCTGAGCTCCTTGCCTGTGATGAACAGGTTAGTTTCCAGTGGGATTTTTCTGCTCTATAGTAATTATATTGGGTTAGGGGAAAGGAGGAGGGAAGGAAAAAAGCATGATATCAAGATACTTTGGACATTTTCTTAATTAATTGTTTTACAACAACTACAATTTCTTTTTCAAATAATAATCATGTTAACAGGGTTATGGTTGGGGATACCTATTTGTAATTTCTGGGTAGGGAGTCTTGTACTTGCTATACAGTGCTAAAAATGAGTATTGTAACAGCAGAAGATTCAGAATTAGATAAATCTAAATTCAGAACCAAACAATTTAAACTGACTAATTTAATTACGCACTTCCAATCTTAACTCTGCTTTGTAATTATGCCACTCACCTATGACTGGCTAAGTTATGATTAATTCCTATTAGTGTCTCTGGTCCCAGATTAGATAAACTGGAATTTTAAATTAATTAATTCCCCTATGCCCAGTAGCATTGTAAAGAGGAATTATGAAATTACTTGTTTGTTTTAACTGCATGGCAATCACTTAACACCCTCTATCCTTTAGCCCATTACATTCCCTGGTAATTATTTTTCACTACAGGAGAGAGAACAATTATGATTGTGTGTTGTGTTTTTGCAAGTATTCAGTTAAAAAAAAAAAAAAATCCTTTTGAAGCATAGGTTACCATCTAAGATCTTCAGAAGAAAAAAAACATTGCCTTTTTCCAAAGTGAACATTCACTTCTGTTGCTGATAAGAAGACTACAACCTTTAGTGCACCTAAATAAAGAACTTCTCTTTCAGTGTTATCAGAGTGGACGAAGACATAGAGCATTGGGGAAGATGCTGCTGCTGCACATGATCAAAACTAGGAAGTGATTGGCGACAGTTGTTGTGCTTGCTAGAGACTGTTTTTAAGGGGGAAATTTTCCCAGTTAAGAGGCTTTGTATTAGTAAGAACCTAACCAAGGGTCTGCTCTCTGTCTTGTGACCAACCTGCACAGCACACTTCACATCCATATGGTTGAATCCTCTCAACCTTCAAAGCAGAGCAGCTGTATCCAAAGTGCCATTTGAGACCGGTCCCTGGCCATGTCAGCCCTCACACTGTGCCTGGGCATTGCTCGGCAGGATACCAGGGGGCCTGGGCTAAACTGCATCAGAGCCGATGCTAACAGCTTGACAGTATGGATGTCCATCAAACAGCGGCCAGCCTGTCCCCCACCTGTGTTTAGCTGACTAGGGTAGATGTAGCCACAGAATCTGGTATGGTGACCAGTCTGACACTGATTTAAATAGATTCACATCATTATTCTGGTACATTTTATGCGTGAAACTAGAGGTTGAAGCCTGGCTTTAAAAGGGCAAGACTTAATTCAGTTCTATCTTTGTGAAGCTTTTAGGAGCCTGACTTAGGAGGCAACAGATGAGTACCATCACAGCAGCAAATCCTGCTTCTCATTTCCAAGTTCAAACACTTGCCATACCTATTTTAAAGTAAGTTTAGTTAGCTGCCTGGACTGGAATAGTTACAAGAGGATAATGTCATCACTGTAAGAATATTGCCACATGCCACAATTAAAAGCTAAAGGAGTTCTTTTCAATGTCATCAGCCATACAAGGCTTAAGATGACACCAAGTTCAAGTTGCTTATTGCACTTAAAGAGAATTTGTTTTAAATTAAAGCTGTCATTTAAACAAAAGCTGTGGTAATACAGATTTATTCATATGCTAGCTCAACTTGAGGCATTTACAGCTGAAAAAAATACATCTGCTCTTTACTGCTAATATGAACAGTTACGTCAGAAGGAATCAAACTGAACTAGATAGATACTTAAATCTAATTTACTTTTCTTAATTGAAAGATAATTTCTCATTAAATCCTAAAGGGAAGATAGTTACTGATCTCCCAATATTATATTCCTTTGCCATAGTATTCCAACATACCTGGGAAACTGAAATATACCTACATAACTCCCCCTTCCCCCATATTTTATATACTTAACACAGATCTCTCATATGAAACACCTGAAAAAGTTGAAGAAGTGAAAATATTTGCATTAGATACATATCTAGAACTCAGAAGGCCATCAAAGTAAAACTACTTATCCTGACTTTTCTGCAACGTCACTTACTTTTCTACGAGGCAGATATATATCAAGTCTCGCAATCCCAGTCACTTTAAAATTTTCATTTCCTGTTCCACGCTCAATTGCTTTACACCGTATTTCTTCAAGCATATTCTCTGTATCGTTCTCATTGATATTCAGCTTGGATGAATATTTTTGTACAAGCTCCTAAAAAACGGCAAGAAAAACTGGGAAAATGCACCAGCAGTATGACATGGAAGACGCATGACATCAACTCAGAGAGAATATTTACCTTTATCTCTTTACCAGCTTCTTTTTTTTCATTTGTATATGGTGGTTTCCATAGCTGAATTTTGTCCTCTCTTAAGCAACTTGTCAGTTTTGCTATTAAATACTTCCTTTGTGCCATTCTTCTACAACAAAAGCAGAATTGGAATGGAAAAGAAAGAAAAATAATCAATCTTTTAATACAGCTTTCCTGTACTAAGATATTGTACTTTTTCAAGAAGTCTAAGTGACATTTCAGAATTCTGAAAAAAAAAAAATTGAGTATAAAATGCATTCCATGCGTTTCAAAAAAAAAAAAAAATGAGTATAAAATGCATTCCACGCGTTTTGGTGGGGAGGGGAACCTGAGTCCAAATTGGAAAGGGGGTGAAACCTGGATTGGAGAACAGGTAATTCAGAAGCCCCCTGCATTGGACCTTGCCAATTCAAGACAAATTAAACCTCTTCCTGACCCCTCATGTGAGCTGGAATTGCAGAAGGTGCTGATTCATCAAAAGCCATGATTCAATTCTTCTGCCCAACCCTGAACAGGGCTGCTCAATCCAGCTCCCCCCTAAAACATGTCCTTGCTGTACCCCTGCCTTCCTCCTTCTCCCACTTCCCTACTTGAACAGCCTTTCTACATCAGTGGATGGTTGAACACAAATTATTGCTCTTTGGGAGGATAGAAATGAAGTGTCAGGACGGAACATCTCAGAACCACAAGCTCCACCATGAGAAGACCATAAGGTAAAGCTCACAGCCCTCCAGCAAATTGAGATCAGCTAGAGCGCAGAGAGCTAACGGGACAATGATCTATGCCTCCCCTCCCCGATCTCAATCATTTGTCCAGCAAACAAGTTTAATAGTATCATAAAATGGTATTGTAAAATTCTGGTTTCACAAAGATGGAATACCAGGGTGCCACTTTTCATAGTCCAAGAGATGCCCTTCCCACTGCAAAGCTAGAACAGGCACATGGGGGCACAAGCAACATAAAGTGCAGAGGCTGAGATCAGAGATGACATGTACTGTAAACCTGCACCAGGCATTAAAGTACCCATCACTGGGGAGAACAGAGCAGCTCCCTGGCTCACAGGTAAGAGTTTAGGCAGAATTCATCACCACAGGTTATTCTTATTCAGCTCAGAGAAAGCAGTAACCTCTGTGAGTGAATCACCACATCCCTGAAAAAAAAACCCCAAGAAATAGGGAAGGCAGAGAGGGCAAGGAAAGGTGGGTGCAGTGACCTCAACAGAAAAAAAAACCCAAAGAAAATCTATGTGCATGTTAAAGCATGGGAGACTTTTGGCTCTTGAACACTGGGAGTCATATGGAAGATGTCCTTTAATTTATACGGAAAAGCATTAAAATGTTGGCATATATGCACTGAGGTTGGCATTGAAATTTGATTAATCAGTTTCACTTTTCTTTCAGAGTGGTTTCCCTTTCTCATTCTTGTTTATTAGCAGATAGCTCTCTGGAGAGGAGGACAGAAAAGAAGAATCAAAACACTTCTATCCATTTTTCCAGTTTCAAATACTGTTCCTTACTCAGAAAAACACTATTCAAAGAATCTTTGAACGCTGCAAAGACAACAGTCTCTTCTAAAAGCGGAGTCAGAAGGATTAACTGAGCAAATGGATGGTTTAACAATTCTTCCTGTTTGATTGCTGCAATTTCCATAGTGTCTGTCCAAACTACGAGAGACAACCATGCATTTTTTTTTCTTGCTGGGATGACATTGTTGTTATTATTATTATTACTATTTTAGGGCCAGGGCAAAACATGGCATTTACAAAGCAGAAACAACAAACACACTCAATTTTCAAAACGTTGTGTTGGAAGCTATTAGTGCAGCTTTCCCCCTTTTCCAAAACATGCCAGGCAATTCTCATGAACCACCTGTAACCATCATTTTCCCACTTTTAGGTTACGCTGAAGAACCATTTTGTAGCTGTAATTCTACTTAGCATTAACTTCAGAAACAAAAAAGGTATCTGTGGTTTTGGGGCACTCAGATAAAGTCTAAAATTGCAACCTATGCTTAAGACTATGAATTGTAAATGTGAGTGGCATTTATAAACTGGTTATTCATCTTTTTATCAATACTATTTTGTAGTTTTATAAGTTTGTGATTTCTTACTAAGCTATTAAAACAAAAAACACCACTGGAGTCTTCAATTAAACTTATTCTTTCCAACGCTCTATTAAAAAAAAAAAAGAAATTCTGCTTTCACAAACACAAAAGCTATCATTTTATATGTAACACTTCTAACATTTATCATAAATTCCTATTTCACCCTAACTAAATTGCAAGAGAATCCTTAGCAAAAACATTTATGACTTACTTTTCCATCAGCCAACACCACAAGTGCTCCTGACACAATTTCAGTTTCGGTAAGAGTTTAAAGGGACTTTCTCAAAACGAATTTGAGTGAACAATCAGGGGTATTTCCCAGAGGCCATTTTGAATGCAAGACTGAGTTTTTGTAACTAGAATGTCATCCTCCAGAGCCAGTTAGTCTTATATATGACATAAAAGAAAACAATTACAGAAATAAGGTTCAAAAGCCAAATTTTTGAGGGAAGGAACAGAGGATTCTGAGAGTGGTTTACTAACAAAGCAGTCCAAATTATTTTTTCGTAAGAACAAGCAGGAGAGTACCTGGCACAAGTATGATACATCCCTCCACGGCTAAAGGAGGGGTAAGAGGCTGAAGCAGCATCATGTGCAAAAAACCCACGAGCCAGAAGCTCAACAAAAGGATGGAAACCCTTAGGCCTCCCCAAGGGCACCTCCAGTCTCTCCCCTACCACGACAGCACCGAGACCACCAAGACCTCAAGTCACCGGTGATACCAGGGGATTTTAAGCACGGCCACGACGTCGCCGGCCTTCTTAGGCACCTCCAACACACCGCGGCCGGGGAGCACTCGCGGGGCCGGGGGCCCCTCGGGCAACCACAGCAGGGTCCTCCCAGGGCGGCAGCGGAGCTGATACAACCAGCCCCCGCTTCTGAGCGGGCAAGCCCAAGGCGGGAGGCGGCCAGGCCGAGCAGGCACCGCGGGGAGGGGACGGGCGGAGGGGCGCTCCCCGGCATACCGCCAGGACGGG